>NW_026716666.1:0-17053 GCF_029784015.1 Lycium ferocissimum
ACCTTATTCCCCGCCACAAATGCCACAACGACGCAATTCAACAAGCTAAATAGAATTTAATTCATCTCCCTCTCCATTAAATACGGCTCACGGCCAAGCACCCCCACACACACACACACACACGCCATGCGTCCACACACCACAATTCCATAATTTTTATGCAACTCTAATCATTATAACACACTTGCTTCTTCCATAACATAAAAGAATAGAAATCTCACCTCTTTCTTCAAATTTCAACTTGCCGCAAACGTGGTTATTTCGCTAAACTAATTATACCATGTCGAAGAGCGTCTTGGACTTACTAAGAATTCGAGAAGAGAGAAATTTTTGGATCAAGATTGATGAACTTGGAATTTTTTTTGTTCTTGATGGGGTTCGGCCGAAGGCCCCTCAACTCTCACTCTCTCTTTGTTTTTTTTTTCCTAGTCTTGAATGTTCTAATGGATGAACACTTATAATCATCCTCTCATATTAATCACATGATTAGCCACCACCGTGGTCGCTGTACATGGCCGGCCACCCCACTTGAATTGGCCTCCATTTTTCTTTCTTTTTATTTTGAGCCCAATAATTCATGAATCTTATTTGTAATTCCCGAAACTAATTTCCGAAATTCCACCTTTTGCCCTTGGCCTTCTTCCGTATTTCCACTTCAATAATTTCCATGAATATCACACATATGTTAAATAAAATAAAACATAGCCTTATTTCTTTCCAACTACTAAATTATTTCTAATTTTTTCGAATGCGCAAAGCACGGGATATAACATAATATGAAAAAGCTTTGATTACATTGTATAGTGTAGGAGTGGGGCTTGAGAGTTTATGTGACGAGTTGACATGTTCGGTCATGTCATAGACTAACAAAGGCCAGTGGTGGACTGAGGTTGGGAACCTTGTATTCATTGTGTAAAAAAAAAAAAAATTGGCTAAATCTCCTTACTAGTGGTGTTATCACTTAGCTTGGATGATTGAATAAAAAGGGATAGTCGTGCAAGTGGTTAGAGGTTTTCAAATTCGATAATTGAGGTGATACTTCGAGGACTAGTAACGTCAAGGATTTGAGGTGGATTTGTAAACCTGGGTACTTGAAATGACAAGATAGACAATGATGGGTTAACTGAGTTAAGTTCAGTATGCATTTCGATAAAATCGAGTAAGGCAATTCAGGCAAGGACGATTCAGTGGGATACATGAGGATATTAGTAATACTACTGTGTGATACACCGGATTTAGAGAGTGTTCGCCTGCAGTGGTAAACGCAAGGAAAACGCTAACGTAAGTAGCAGCGTGCGTACGATCCTATCTCCAGGATTAATTTGGCTAGTTTGCTAGATTTATGGTTATGTGGTATTCGATGGAGTGGATTCGAGGATTGACGCTAGACGTATCGATGATCGTGAAGTAATTAGAAAATGGGGATTGACCCACGAGAAAAGGTATAGATAATTGTGAATCGCTAAAAAAAAGATACATCTTAGGGATTTCTTGGGTCAGTATGGATTGTAGTGTCGTTTTCTCGCCGTTTCCAGTTGAGACGAAGGAAATCTACAGGGATGGAATATGTGATATGACAGAGTTCCGTGAGGTTCGTGATCTACGACTAGTGCGAAGCATATTTCAGTGAACCGACTTGTTGAGGTTTATAAAAAGTGGCTTGGTGGTACACCGCCGGATAAGTTTCGTGACCTTCTACAGTGGATGAGTTAGTATGCTATCACAACCTAACCGGATAGGCCATGACGGGCACCCGAAGCTAACCCATCGGAGAACCTCTCATCATATTTTCACAACCATAACTTGGCGAGCCACATAATACAATCTAACCGGGCAAGAACACTTTTACATCAACATCATCAACTATGCCCATATACATATACACGAGCCGACGAGGCTAACAAAATATATACAAAATACATGCCGACAAGGCTAAGAAATATCTAGCTATATACAACTGTCTACGAGCCTCTAAGAAGAGAATGTAACATCATATAGACGGGACAGGACCCCGCCATGCCCATATGTATATACACAAAAGAATAGTACCAATAGCTGCAGCTCCAAATCAAATGGAGCTCCTCTAGCGCCTGATAACAAATTTCAAGGATTAAGTCTATCTCCCTGTCCACCTGTGGGTATAACGCAGTGTCTACAAACAAAAAGATGTCAGTACGAACAATGTACTGAGTATGTAAGGCATAAACAGTAACATGAAGGATAACATGAGATAGAAGATTCACGAGATAGGTGAGCTATGTATGTATAGATATACCTCTTGAGACGTTCATCATAGTTACTTACCTTTTTTCTAATGGGAACCTTCCATACGTGCACATACATATATATTAGTACCATACCCGACCGTAGAGGTTCGGTGTCACACGTACCCGGCCTTAGCAAGGCTCGGTGTTGTCCGTACCCAACTGTAGTGGTGTGCGCGCAATGAATATCATACCCGATCATAGAAGCTCAGTGTTACATAATAACCATACATACATATATACATATCCATAGGAGTAAATAAGTATCATCAACATTATCATCATCATCATTTTCATTATATCTTTCCTTGGAGGATCAACTATAATAGGATGGAACCAATGATATCATGAGAATATCAAGAACTATAAGCTTTCGTAATTCTAGGAATGAGGCCATCATGGACGACGTTATGGATTCCACGTGAACGTATACCACAATAGGATCATGCCTTAAGAAAGAAAGGTTAGCCTTACATACCTTTATGTCTTCGTAAATACTTAAAGTTCTCCTCCGAAGCTTGAGAAATCGACATTTAAGAGGATTCATGCCAAGGTTAGTGTCACACCCCGATCTTACTAGGGTGTGATGGGCACCCAACCCCATATTCGGAGCCGAGCGAACCCGCGGACTCTTATTACACACATATTCTCTTTGAATTCTTAAATCAAATGAAAGAAAAATACATAGTAGGACTTTCAAAACCCTTTTGTCGTTTCTCAAATTAAACACGGTCTGTAAGAGTAAGGACCTTGTAACATAATGTATGATAAAAACATGTCGGCTAGCAGGGCCGTTTTCAAAACTGACACTCTAGATCCACGACTCTGTCCGCAAAGTCTCTAACTTCGAACAAACCGCACAAGACATATAATCTCGACTCAAGTAAAGACCTGTGGCAAATGGAGTCTACCAACTCCGCGGAACGTCTTCTCGCAACAGCTCTTACTTGTCCGAGTGTACTCGCGAGGCATAAAAACGCAGCCGCCCACGAAAAGGGGCGTCAAGACGAGCAATTTATCGAGTATGTATGATAAACAATAACATAGTATGGATATAAACGTGAATAATAACCATATGGAAACTTATAACATGTCATGGGAAAGAAGAGTAACTCCGTATACGTGAATGCCGCCTAGGCGAATGCCATGCATGTTTATCCTTTTCTTTGAAAAACATTTCTTTTTCGTATACATATGAAAATAGAACATATCATATCATAGCGCCGAATATGTCGGCTCCCCCATGTATCCCGCGTCCGGGATGATAACGCCAGCTGACCAGGTGGCAATGCGTCTTATAGCGCAACATGTCTCCCTTCCCCATATCCCCCATATCATATACATATCATATACATATCATATACATATATCATATAAGCATGCAGGAGAGCCCAAAGAAAATCATGTATCTATCGGAGTGACGTAAGGCTAAGAGGCCCCGTGATGTTATGAATAGCCATGGCGTCGTGTCTCACCTCCTCAAGGGACAATTAATATAAGGCGAGACTAACAATGGAGAGTAACATCATTAGAAAACATAGAACAGATCATAAGGTATCGTTTCATATACTGATCTTTAAAATAGTCGTTATCCATAAGTAGAGTTGAGAAATCAAGAAATAGCTTAACATTTTCGTATTGTCATATTCATGCTAGGAACATATCCTCGACATATTCGTCATAGACGTTTCCTCATATTTGACATCATCGTTGTCATTATAAAATCATATCCGTCGTTTTAGTCGTAAAAGCTCTCAACCTCTTAAAACTTGGTTTTTGAAAAAATATGGACATTTTGAAAACAACTATGAACTTATTAGGAAAAGACTTATACCTTGAGTCACAGGTGTTTCTAATTTTTTGGAAGCAAGGAAGATATAAAAACGTTTAAGATATTATAACGTAGAGCTATGCCTTCGGAAGAAAAGAGACGAGCCTCACATACCGTGCCGCGCCTTACTAGATACGCTTGTCCGTACTTGTTAGTCTACATTCAAGAAAATTGATGCAACCATTAGGTTCATTACTAAGCACACTTGTCTTGATTTTTCAAATAAATTCACTTATGATCTGCCGAGATTTCGACAGCATCTCCCCTGTAAATACACCATCCCCGAGAATCTAACTCGGCAAATTTTAATCAATAACAGTCCGGGAATTCAACCCGGCCAAACTATCAACAATACCATCAATTAAAGCAACAATATCAACAATTCAATCAAGACGTATTCCAATATTAACAACCTTTGCCATATAGGTTAGTGACATTTCATTTATATTCAATTCGATTCGCATAACATTCAAAACGATTCAATCAACATACTACTTCATCCAACACCTTCCAAATACACAAGAACAGCAACAACTTAATTTTTCTTTCAAATTCAATCTCAACAACCAACTTACAATCTTCCAAAACATGTCTCATTTCCAAATTCATGAATTATATTTACAACCCATACACTATCAAATTTATTTTTACAACTATAAGAAACCACACTAATGTCACATTAACTTCTTCCATAATCCACAAATAATCGCAACTTCATTTCTAACCATTAATTCCTCCTTTTACATCATAGAATCTTACTCTACAACAATCAAACTACTACATAAATCAATTCACTTTTTCCTACAACATCACACATACACGGCCAATACTATACATTTACGGCCACAACCCTATACATGCATATGTCATGAACTCCATCCATTCCTTGACATTACAATAACGAACAACATGCTACATAAAATTAATTCAACATCTTTACACACTATATACACCAATTACTACACTCCACATACACACATATTCTCACATATTTCATCCCTTTCTACACTCTACAATACTCACAATCATCCATAACACATGAAAGAGAATTGAATACATACCTTTTTTTTTTTTTTTACTTAACTTCTCCTTACTCGGCTAGGCTCCAAACTTGCAAAACAAGTGCTCTACTTCTCCCAACAATCACTCCATGTTGTAGAGGACCTTCAAATTAGTGGAAATACTTGAAGGAAATAATTTTTCTTGATCAACCTTTCATGGCCAAATTTTGGCCATACGGGTGGCCGAATACTCTCTTCTTCTTCCTTTTTTTTTTCTTTCTCTCTTAAAATTTCTTGATTTGTGTGTGAGAAATATGACTAATATGTCATATATATATATATATATATAGCTCCTTCACATGTACGTGAGGGGCACATGCCCTTCTCTCTTCATTTTTGTTTTTCTAGAGTTTTCTTCCTTTTTCTTGAATTTTCTAAAGTGGTCAAAGATGACTAATTGTCTTTATGGAAACTTTTAGTCCACACACTTATACATATATACAATTAGTCCCCATGAAAATCAGGCATATACTTAGGTACTACATGGCCAAGCCCTTTAGGAATCTTCAAGAAATTTTGTGAAATTCCCATTTTACCCCTAGCCTTTCCACAATATTACCATGAACTCTTTTGTGAATTTCCATGTTTACCATTAACCTTTCTCAATATTTCCACACTAATGACATCCACACTTAATGCTCATGAACAACTTGTGCATTAAACAAGATCACGATATAGCTTTGCCCTTAACATCTTGCAACTATCTCGAATTATCCGAACATACGAAATACGGGCTATAACAGTTAGGTCTTAAGGACATTCTTAAGTTCAAACCAATGTAATTCATGAGCTAGAAAAAATTGGGCAGCATTTCCCCTATTTCATATACTTCTACAAATTTCCAAAACAACCCCCAAACGACAATAACAACATTAACAATATCATAATCAAGAGGCTTCATTCTCGTTAGGCATCATCCAATCCTCGAAATTCCTTTTCAAAGTTATTCATAACAATAGCTACAACACACCATATTCACTTATGTGCAATACTTCCTCAACATCATTAGTACCACCCACAACAAGATTATACTCATAGCATACTAAGAATCATAACACAAGTTAATTTACTACTCAAAATGTCATTAAGTCTATATTTGAGCTTCATCTTCTACTTTCTTCCCTTACCTAAGTTATTCAACAACCAATTATGCTTAATAACATGAAATAGAAATGAAAACTAACTTTTTATCTTATAGGAATGAGCTTGTGATCAAGTTACCAATTTTAGTGAAACGCTAACTTCAACACCCAAGGAATTCTTGAATTCTACAAATCCTAGTAAGTCTCCCAACATTGAATATCTTGATTCTTTCTATTTGATCTTTGATTTCTCTTGGGTTTGTGTGGAATATGCTTGGAGAAAGGTTTTAAAGCTTTTAAGAGTTTGGGGAAAGTGGGAAATGAAAAAAAAAAAAGACAAGGCTCATTCATATATAATGAGAAAACTGGTCCGACCCCGATATACGGCCAATTATACAGGCCGTATAAATTATACGGTCAGTATAATTAGACTGTATAATCCCACCAGGGGGTTAGACTTCTCTAGAAGTATTCTACGGATCATGATACGGGCCGTATAAATTATACGGTCCATATAAATGACTGTACAATCCATCTTTTCCCGAAACTTGCTCTCGTAGATTCGTTCAACCTCCAATCCTTATGGAACCTTATTGGCACTTGATAACACTTCACTAATTATCTAAGGGGCCCTATAGCTCCCCCTTAAGACATCGCTAAACAATTTATAGCTCGATTGTTGCAAAACCTTCCTAAACATGACTTACATTTCACTTCCTTCGACGAACTTAGTTTCACCGATTCATATGACTTTGAAATCTTATGGTACGTGCTTAAAGTTATCAAATATTCTCCTTACTCCCATAAGGTCTTCATGTTCACCTTAAGCTCGCGTTAGCCAACTTACAATGCAACAATCCAAAATCTCTGAGATGTAACATTCTTCCCTCCTTAGGAACATTCGTCCTCGAATGCTAGGCTTTTGGGGATTCTACAAAGATTTCGCAAGAGTTTCCCCTATAATATGGCACTACCATCTTGTCACAACAACCTAAAATATATCGCCTCATAGGGATACAACAACAACATTAACAACCATGGCCACACACGACAAAGAAAGCATTACATACCTGGGGACAATGGTGTCTCTGCCTGAGTCTTCTCTAGAGGTGGAAATAAATGTGGATACCTGAACTTCATGTCTTCTTCTCGCTTCCCGGAGTAATTTCTCTCTATTATTATTTCTCCATAAGACTTTTAACTCGAAGCTACATCTTTGGTTCCGAGTCTCTGTACTTGCCTATCTAGAATGGCAATGGGAACTTCTTCGTAAGATAGTTGTTCGGTGACTTGGACATCATCTACTCGGTACGATTCTCGGAAGGATCTCCGATGCACTTACGAAGCATCGATACATAGAAGACCGGATAGACTGACTCCAAATCTGAAGGTAGATCTAATTCATAAGCCACTCATTCATAAGCCACTTGGCCTACCTTGCATACAATCTCATAAGGTCCAATATACCGGGGACTAAGCTTGCCCTTTTTGTCAAATCTCATGGTGCCCTTCATTGGCGACACCTTCAAGAATACCTAGTCCTTTACTTGGAACTCCAAGTCTCATCGACGATTATCTGCATAGGATTTCTGACAACTCTGAGTTGTTAATTGTCGGTTCTGTATAAGCTTGACCTTTTCTATAGCTTGTTGGACCAAGTCTGGCCCTATTAGTTTAGTTTCTCTAACTTCGAACCACCCAATTGGCGATCTGCACTTGCGCCCATACAAAGCCTCATACGGGGTCATTTGGATGCTAGAATGATAGCTGTTGTTATAGGAAAATTCAATAAGCGGTAAGTGAGCATCCCAACTACCTCCAAAATCCAACACACATGCCCGTAGCATATCCTCAAGAGTTTGGATGGTACGCTCAGCTTGCCCATCAGTGTATGGATGAAATGTCGTGCTAAGACTCACCTGAGTCCCCAAACCTTCTTGAAAAGACTTCCAGAAATTAGCGGTAAACTGTGTCCCTATTTCAAAAATGATGGATATTGGAACACCATGAAATCGTACTATCTCTTTGACATAAAGCCTCGCATATTCTTCCGCTGCGTATGTAGTTCTGACTGGCAGGAAATGAGCTGACTTCGTAAGTCCATTCACAATTACCCATATAAAGTCATATTTATGCTTGGAACGAGGTAAGCCTGTGATGAATTCCATATTAATTACTTCCCATTTCCAAGTAGGAATCTCCATAGCTTACAACAATCCACCGGGCTTTTGGTGTGTAATTTTCACTTGCTTAGACATTGAGTCATAAATTTCGCTATATCTTTCTTCATCCCATTCCACCAATAAATGGATTTAAGATCATGATACATTTTCGTTACTCCGGGATGAACAGAATAACGGGAACAATGAGCTTCTTTCAAAATCTGATAACATAACCCTGCAACTTTAGGAACACACAACCTGCCTCGACATCGGAGAACTCCATCTCCAGAAATCTCAAAGGATGACTTTTTCTTTTGAGGAAGTGTGTTTCTGTACCTGAACTCTTAGGCTAGCTAACTGCTGGAGCTCACGAGCTAACTCTCTTTTCTTTTGCGGAACATCACATAAGCTACCCATAGATCTATGGCTAAGAGCATCAGTCATGATGTTTGCCTTCCCTAGGATAATACGTAATGTTAACATCATAATCTTTCAACAACTGCAACCACCATCTTTGCCATAAATTCAATTCTTTCTGCTTGAAAATATACTGAAGGCTCTTATGATCCGTATAATATCAACATGAACACCATACAAGTAATGTCTCCACATCTTCAATGCATGGATTACCGCAGCTAACTCGAGATCATGGGTTGGATAATTTTTCTCATATTTCCGCAATTGCCTTGAAGCATAAGCAATCACCTTACCATGTTGCATCAACACACACCCTAACCCAATGCCTGAAGCATCACAATAAATAACATAACCTTCCGATCCTTCTAGAAGTGTCAGAACCGGGGCCGAAGTTAATCTATTCTTTAACTCCTGAAAACTGCGTTCACAAGCATCTGGCCATTGAAATTTAGCTGATTTCTGAGTTAGCTTTGTCAATGGTACAGAAATAGAAGAAAATCCCTCTACAAACCTTCTGTAATAACCTGCCAAACCCAGAAAACTATGAACCTCCGTAGGTGTTGTAGGCTTTGCCAAGTCTTCACAGCCTCAATGTTCTGGGTATCCACCTGAATACCATCGATGGAAATAATATGCTCCAAAAAGGTCACCGAATTCAACCAGAACTCACACTTTGAAAATTTTGCAAATAGCTCTCGAGTCTGAAGAACTCTAAGAATAGTACGTAAATGGTCTGCATGTTCTGCCTCGGACCGAGAATATACCAGGATATCGTCAATGAACACAATCACAAATAAATTTAGGAAAGTCCTGAACACCTTGTTCATCAAATTCAAGAATACTGCCGGTGCATTAGTTAGCCCAAATGACATTACCCGGAACTCGAAATGACCATATCTTATTCTGAAGGCCGTCTTAGGAATATCTTCCTCCCTAACTCTCACCTGATGATACCCGGATCTCAAATCTATCTTTGAAAACCATTTGGTACCCTGCAATTGATCAAATACATCATCAATCCTTGGAAGCAAGTCCTTCAATTGCTCTTTCAACTCTTTCAACTCTGTGGGAGCCATTCTATAAGCAGGAATACATATGGGCTTCGTATCCGGTAGTACATCAATAGAAAAATCAATCTCCTGCTCTAGGAGAAGTCCTAGAAGCTCATCCGGGAATACATCCGGAAACTCATCTACTACTGGGACGGACCAAAGAGTCGGCGACTTGGCTTCTATATCTTGAACCCGGACTAAATGATAGATACAACCTTTAGTAATCATTTTTCTTGCCTTGAGATAGGAAATAAACCTACCTCTCGGAGACGCTGTACTTCCCATCCATTCCAAAACTGGTTCTCCCGGAAACTGAAAGCGAACCATTTTTGTTCTACAATCGACATTGGCATAGCAAGAAGCTAACCAATCCATGCCCATAATAACATCAAAGTCCACCATTTTTGACTCATGTAAATCGAACATAGTATGATGATCACAAATCACTACACAATTTCTATATACTCGACTAGCTATTACCGGATCACCAACGGGTGTCGATACCTCAAAAGGTTTGATTGACTACGGTTTCACCCTAAATCGACTAGCAATATATGGAGTAACATATGACAATGTGGAGCCCGGATCTATCAATGCATATACACTAAGAGAAAATACCGATAATATACCTGTAACAATATCAAGAGAGGACTCAAGATCCTGCCATCCAGCCAATGCGTAGATACGGTGCTAAGGACCACTAAAACTGGGAGCTCCTTATCTACCTCTACCACGGCTAACTGGTGTCTATAAGCCTTTCCCCGGAGGTCGTATATACGATGAAGACCACCGCCGACCCGTGGCCGAACCGTACCTCTAGTACCTCTCGAGGGGCAATCACGCATGATATGGCCTGACCGACCACATGCATAGCAAACATCTAAGCCTAGTTGACATTGGCCCCAATGTAATTTCCCGCACTGAGAATATTGTGGTGTGGTTGATCTAGCCTGGCCCGAGTCACCCTTGTAATGAGAACCTAAAGCTCTAAAACTCTAACTCGGCCCGGAGTGAATAGATCTATCAAATCTCTAGCCCGTAAATCGTGGAGGCGTACTAGTCATGGAATGGCCTGAATGCCTAGCAAGTTGCTGTCTCTGCCCTCCTCTAAACTCACTAATCGGACCCGAAGATCTATCCCTCTTACTATACCTTCTATCATGCTCGCGCTGACTTCTTTGTTGTTATTGGCTTTCCTCCAAATTCTGGGCATAGGCTTGAATGCGAGAAATGTCCATACCATTTTCAAAGTTGACCTACCATGTACTTATCCATCAATTGTGGCCCTAAGCCACTCACAAACTGGTGCATTCGATCACCCATATCCTCTACCATGACTGGAGCATATCTAGCCAAAGAATTAAAGCGGAGACTATACTATAAGGCGATCATGCTTCCTTGCCTAAGATTCAAGAACTTATCGGTTCTAGCCCGCTGAACCTCTGGGTGCAAGTAGTGTTAGAGGAAAACATCAACAAATTCTTGCTATACCGGGGGAGGTGCATTGACACCCCTAAAAGACATCCAAACCATATACCAATGAGCCGCAACATCCCGCAATCTATAGAATGCTAGCTCTACCGATTCGACGTCTGAAGTGTGCATTAATCTAAGTGTCCTTAACATTCCATTAATAAAGTTTTAGGAGTCCTCATCCAGCTTTGACCCGAAGAATTTCGGAGGGTTCAAGGTAATAAAATCACGGGCTCTTGCACTAATCGCCCTATCACCATGACCTATACCCTGCTGCTGGGCCTGAGCGGCGACTAACTGCGTCAGCAAATGTATAGCCTCTTTTACATCTTGGAGCGAAGCATCTAGTGGAGGAACTGAGGGTGCTGGAGATGGGGCTGAGGCTCCCTCATGCTCAACTGAAATAGGAAATGAGTGAGAGGACCGAGATGGAACCTCATTCTAGGACTCACCCTCATCTATATCAATTGGCGGTACTATCTCAGTCCGCCTTCCTGCCACGGTCTTGCCCTTTTGGGCTGCTGTAGCTTTTCTCTTTACAGTTTCTTCGAAATACATAACACACGGTTATGGAAAAGAAATCCTTATATCATGGCTTTATCTCGCGATCTATGAAGAAAGAAAGTCATTCATTCCTAAATGCCCGCAGCCTCCTACTTATAAGTATGGCACGCAACACACCTATAAACAAGACTCTACTGGACACGACTCGTAGACATACCGTAGGATCGAATTTCTCTGATACCACTTTTTTCATGACCCAACCGGATGGGCCATGACGGGCACCCGTAGCTAACCCACCCAGACACCTCTCATCATACTTTCACAACCATAACTAGGCGAGCCACATGGCTACCTCGTAATTCCCGTGCATCAATAATACAATCTAATCAGGCAAGAACACTTTTATATCAACATCATCAACTATGCTCATATACATAAACGCGAGCCGACGTAGCTAACAAAATGATGTACAAAATACATGCCGACAAGGCTAAGAAACATCTAGCAATACACAACTGTCTACGAGCCTCTAAGAAGAGCATGTAACATCATATAGACGGGACAGGGCCCCGCCATGCCCATATGTATATACACAAAAGAATAGTACCAATAGCTGCAGCTCCGAATCAAATGGAGCTCCTCTAAGCAGTCTCTGATAAGCACCAAGGATCAAGTCTATCTCCCTATCTACTTGGGGGTATGATTATAGCCATTCATAACAAAAGGACGTCGCACGAAAAATGTACCGAGTATGTAAGGCATAAATAGTAACATAATAATAAATACGAAGGATAACATAAGATAGAAGAGTCATGAGATAGGTGAGCTATGTATGTATAGATATATACATACCTATGTATGTATAGATATATACATACCTATGTATGTATAGATATATACATACATACATATATCTATAATGAACCTCTTGAGACGTTCATCATAGTTACTTACCCTTTTTCTAATGGGAACCTTCCATACGTGCACATACATATATATTAGTACCATACCCGACCATAGAGGTTCGGTGTCACATGTACTCGGCCATAGCAAGGCTCGGTGTTGTCCGTACCCAACTGCAGTGGTGTGTGCGTAATGAATGTCATACCCGGCCATATAAGCTCGGTGTTACATAATAGCTATACATATATATGTATACTTATACATAGGAGGATATAAGTATCATCAACATCATCATCTTCATCATTATCATTATATCTTTCCTTAGAGGATCAACTATCATAGGATGGAACCAATGATACCATGAGAATATCAAGAACTATAAGATTTCGTAATTCTAGGAATGAAGTCATCATGGACGATGCTATGGATTCCACATGAACGTACACCACAATGGGATCATGCCTTAATAAATAAGGGTTAGCCTTACATGCCTTTATATTTTCGTAACTACTTAACGTTCTCCTCCGAAGCTTGAGAAATCTACATTTAAGAGGATTCATGCCAAGGATAGGTCTTAAGGACATTCTTAAGTTCAAACCAATGTATCTCATGAGCTAGCAAAAATTGGGCAGCATTTCCCCTATTTCATATACTTCTACCAATTTCCAAAACAACCCCCAAACGACATTAACAACATCCACAATATCATAATCAAGAAGCTTCATTCATGTTAGGCATCATCCAATCCTCAAAACTTCTTTTCAAAGTCATTCATAACAATAGCTATAACACAACACCATATTCACTTATATACAATACTTCCTCAACATCATTAGTACTACCCACAACAAGATTATACTCATAGCATACTAATAATCATAACTCAAGTTAATTTACTACTCAAAATGTCATTAAGTCTATATTTGAGCTTCATCTTCTACTTTCTTCCCTTACCCAAGTTATTCAATAACCAAACATGCTTAATAACATGAAATAGACATTAAATCTAACCTTTTATCTCATAGGAATGAGCTTTGGATCAAGTTACCAACTTGAGTGAAATCCTAACTTCAACACCCAAGGAATTCTTGAATTTTACAAACCCTAGTGAGTCTCCCAACACTTGAATATCTTGATTCTTGCTATTTGATTGTTGATTTCTCTTGGTTTTGTGTGGAATATGCTTGGAGAAAGGTTTTAGAGCTTATAAGAGTTTGGAAAAAATGGGAAATGACAAAAAAGACAAGGGTCGTTCTTATTTAATGAAAAAGAAAAATGGCCTGACCCGGATATAAGGCTAATTATGCGGGCCGTATAAATTATACGGTCCATATAATTGGATCTTATAATCCCACCTGGGGGTCATCCTTCTCTGGAAGTATTCTACAGACCATTATACGGGCCGTATAAATTATACGGTCCGTATAAATGACCGTACAATCCATCTTTTCCCGAAACTTACTCTGGTCGATTCGTTCAACCTCCAATCCTTATGGAACCTTATTGGCACTTGTATAACACTTCACTAATCATCTAAGGGGCCCTATACCTTCCCCTCAATACATTGCTAAACAATTTATAGCTCGATTATTGCGAAACCTTCCCAAACATGACTTACATCTCACTTCCTTCGACGAACGTAGTTTCACCGATTAATATGACTTCGAAATATTATGGTACATGCTTAAAGTTATCAAATATTCTCCTTACTCTCATAAGGTCTTCATGTTCACCTTAAGCTCGCGTTAGCATACTTACAATGCAACAATCCGAAATCACTCTGATGTAACACATGCCTTAAGAGCGAAGATTGTGAAATCCCTATCATTTGAGGACTAAAGTTATATTTTTGAGATGAGATCCTACTTGTGGTGATATTTTATGTTGCAAGTAGTATTGACTGTACAGTTTGGGTAAACGGACCTTTTTCGGAAATTCGTCGATTTTGATAAGTCCGGATGGTCATTTAGAACTTATGTGCATAACTGGTTCAGATTCCAATGCACTCGGGTGCATTTTGAGACTTGATTTGGGAAGTTGGAATTGAGTTATTGGGGGTTGACTCAGTCAACGAGACCTCCGTTGGGAATTCTGAGTTAAAAGTGTGAAACTTGGTGTTATTCTGGTGTTTGGTGTATCGTATTCATACTCATTTCCATGATACATTGATATTGCCTTATTATGGTACTGAGGATGGAAAGTGAGAAGGAAATACAAATGCATTGAGACACATTTTTTTACGAGTCATCTCTGGGCTGTGTGCTGAGGGACTGGCACTATTTTGAGACTTATTGTATATCGAGTCATCTCTGGGCTGTGTGCAGAATGACTGATATGAGGCATGTTGGTTGGATATGGAGTCATCTCTGGGCGGTATGCGGAGTGAATGGTACATGGAATTCGCGGGTTCCCCATGGGCTGTACTGCAGATATGTGATGTTCAACGTCGGAGTACATGTGTACGGTGTATATAAATTGCATTCATCATTCATACATTATTGCATTGGATTGTACCTCTTTGTTTTCTGTGATATGGTTATAATATGATTGTGATATACTGGTTCGGATTTGTTATGCTGAGACTTGACACAGTTGGGTTTAGATGCTATAACATAGATGATGACTTGTACAATAGCTATTGATTCGTGTTGACTTGTACCTTGTTGTTTTACGTGTTTATCTTGCTTTGTTGTCTTTAGATACATTAACTAGTCTTAGTCAGCCTATGATACTTACCAGTATGTGTTGTTTGTACTGACCTACACTTGCTGCATTCTTTTATGAATACAGAGTACCAAGTTAGATCCACTTCTACCCCTCGTGGCTAATTATCAAGGTTGCTATCGAATCTATCCAGGGTGAGCATGGGCGCGCTCACTTCCCGAAGACTCTTCTTAATATTTATGTCCTATTTCTATTTCGAGACATCATTTGAGATTTTATGTATTATTTAGACTTGTAGTATTGGTAGAGCTCTTGTATGACCAGACCAAATACTGGGGTTGGATTCTCATTACTTCTGCATTTACGTTATTCTATTTTCTTTCGCTTTACTTATGTTTTATGATTTTTGGGATAAAGTTTCACCTACCGAGGTGAGAAAAGTAGGTGCCAGCACGACTTAGCGAAAATGGGTGGTGACATTATGATTGGGCATGTTGCCCTACCGGCTATGTTTGATATTCTTGTGACTAACATACTTGCCCCTCTTCCTCTTGTTATCCCATTGTTATATGAAAGTGGATTGTTGTTATTGAGAATTGAAATGTTGACCCGCATATTATAATATAAATCTAAGGACTTCTAAGATTGATGTGTCAAATTGAGGCTGAGGAAGTGTACGGGATGCATTCCATACTTCATGTGTGATCGTTGCCTCTTGTTGTGTATTGGTTTGTTGTCGTATATGTGATATTGGACTCATTACTTAGTTTCCATATTGTGATTAAGATACGACTATTTCTCATTTATCTTGACATTATCATGGATAAAGGGAAGGGCTTGACTTGATATTGAGATTGTGATATGTGTTTATGAGTGGCACGACTGGGATTGATATGATTCCATTGATATTGCTATTTTGTATTGCATTCATCCTCATTTCCTTATACATTGATGTTACCTGTGTTTGGTGCTGATAATGATAAGTGAGAAAGAAAGCATCCGAGGTCTTTGTTCGATTGTGAAGAAGAGACAAGAATTCGTGATCCGGGTTGTTACCAAAGCGGATCATTATGTGTAGTATGATTAGGAGGGCTTGTCCTCATTATTTGTGCATTAATTGACATATGGTGCTGTTGACACCCAAATTTTTTACCTCCCGTAATTTATTTTAATTACTCAGAGTCCTTGAATGACAAATAAAATAAGATGTGCACTTTAGAGGGTCTAAATAATTTTTATAAATATTATTTGGGACAATATTTCAGCCCTTTAAATTGATGAAGCGATTTTCAGGACATTATGAATTGTGTGAAAATTAATTGATATTTTATGGCATTTATGGAATATTCTATTGGAATTAATCAAAAGCAAAACAATTTTGAATAATTATTTACTTAATTGATTAAATCAAGAAAAATCAGATTAATGAATAATTTATTCTATTTATTGTCCAAGGTAATTTGAGTAATTAAAAAGAATTGACCATTTTACCCCTCAAACTCTGATTCTGTGTGCTTGCATAGTTATTTAATTAATAAATTGTCTTGGTAATTAATTTGATTAATTATTGGGGCCATATCTACAAAATGGTTTTAACAAGTCGTGTTTTAAATTAATCGAGTCCTAATTGGTTGATAATT
>NW_026716667.1:0-27385 GCF_029784015.1 Lycium ferocissimum
CATCATATATATCCATTAAAAGTCATGTGCATAACACATGACATAAAAATAATGGGTTTGGGCTTGGCCATAGCCGGCCACTCCCTTGGACTTGGGCCTCAATTTGTTGTCCAATTTTTTTTGGCCCAATTCATTAAAGTCCCGTTTTGTAATTTCCGAAACAAATTTCTAAAATTCCAAAATTGCCCTCGACCTTCCCCGATGCCTTTACATCAATAATGTCATAACCAACATAGTCATATCAACTAAAATCAAAATATTTCCTCATAACGCACAAGTCTTAATTATTTCCATAATTTCCAACTATGCGAAACACGGGACATAACAGCTATGATGTCTATGATTCTATGACAACTATGATTCTATGATATGATATACTATGTCTACGACCCGATATGCTATGATATATTCTATGTTGGTAGTCTCGCCTTATGATTATCGTTCCTTCAAGGTGAGACAGAGCGACCATGATTATTTCATAATGCGATCGGAGGTTTCCGACCTTACGTCACTCCGATAAGTACATAAATTCCTTGGGCTCTCTTGCGCTAAATATGAACAAGGGTTGGGGGGATGGGAACTATGTATACTTGGGAATTGGGAAGGTACTATGTTTCATTGCCACCTGTCGGTGGCTTATCATCCGGACGCGGGATGCCGGACGCGGGATTTATGGCGTAGCCGGAGTATTCCGGCGCTATGTGGGCGAGCCGCCTCGTGCGGTACTATGACCTGATATGACCAAGTAAGCATGCATGACATCCGCCCCCAGGGGCACTCATATGCACAGGTTACTCTGCTACCCTATGATATGTTCTATGTTCTCTATGCAGTATATAATTCCTATGTACAAAGTCATGACTCGACATGACATATTCTATGTTTCTATGCGGTTATTGTTCATATATACATTTCTTACTATGTTACCGTCTATGCCTTACATACTCGGTACACTATCCGTACTGACGCCCCTTCTTGTGGGCGCTGCGTTTCATGCCGCGCAGGTACATTCAGACGACGCAAAGTTAGCATAGAAGATGTTCCAGCAATCTTGGCAAGCTCCACTCGCCCTGGAGAGTTGCTGAGTCAGCATACACGTGCTATGGTCCATGATTACAGTTAGAGACTTTGCAGACAGAGTCGTGGGTCTAAGGTGTCAGCTTTAGAAAGAGTTTCACCGGTTGACGTGTTTTATCATACAGAGCCCTCATGTTTTCACATTGTATTTACTTTGAGAAATGACGAAAAGATTTTCAGAAAAAAAAAATTACTACGTATTTTACTTTATCTTGTCCTAAGAATCCAAGGAGTTCAGATGTGTAATAAGAGTTAGCGGGTTCGCTCGGTTCCAAATGTGGGGTCGGGTGCCCATCACACCCTAGTAGAGTCGGGGTGTGACAGTATACATACCGTAGCACATCATAACATCACAACTTATCATATGAGCTGACTTTAACCGAATGCTGAGGAACGTACGGCCTGATCCATAAATAACATAATAATCATAAACATACCGTACCCAGCCCTCTAGTGCGGGACTCGGTAAATCAAACCATATCGTCATATTATCACATATCATATCACATATCATAACGTATCATCAGATCATCACATATCATATCACATATAACATATCACATACGGTCCGTAATGGGACCCGGCGGACGGAACATGGTCGCCCCTCTCCCCGGCGCCATAACGCCTCATACCCCAGAAGATTTCATATCTCCGAAATCTGACATCCCGCGGTCAAAATATCCAGCGGTCAATGTCACATACCGCGGTCAAAATATCCAGCGGTTTTCATATCTCCGAAATCTGACATCCCGCGGTCAATGTCGCAGCCCGCGGTCAAATGTCCAGCGGGCAATATCACATATCACATACCGCGATCAAAATTCCAGCGGTCAATATCGCATATCACATCATACTTCGGAATCACATCATACTTCAGATTGTACGCACGATAATAACCGGCCCGGGACTCGGCGAAAAAGGTAATAACAGAATGCACGAGCAGAATCGTAGGAAATCATATGCAATGCCAAACATTCACAAAGACTCAATAGAGTAATCAAACAGACTGTTATTTATAAGCCAAAACAGTAGTCAAATCAGACTTTCTTCCGAATATCACTCGGAAACATACCAAACCGAACTTCAAAACCCATAGTTACGTATCGGAATCATAAGTATACGAATCATTATTTCGGACTCAACAGACAAATATATAATCATACTCGGAGGTCGGAAAGGTAGTCATATTGAATTCTTTCAAAAGCCATCAGAATTATACAGAAGAAGATCGCGGGACCCACGGACGAGCGTCAACCCAATCCGGGCCCGCCTACGAAAATCATAGTCACCATATGTTATCGAATCATTACTACAAACTCAAAAGATAAGTAAGCTGATCGTACTTGGAATCGGAATAATAGTCATATCATATCCTTTCAAAAATCGTCAAAAGTACATAAGAAAAGTCGCAGGGCCCACGGACGAATGTCGACTCAAGTCGGGCCCGCCCATAAAAATCATAGTTGTTATACACGTCATAGAATCATTTACGAGCATATCAAGGCCATCCGGTTTTGTTTGTGAAAGTTACGGACGTTCGTAGTTTTCGAAATTCTTTAGGAACAAAACTCTTTTAAAAACCAAACTTTTATACAACTTTTTTTGAAAATAAATCATACAAAGACATATAAACCATAGCTTGTCCACATAAGGATGCCAACATCAAAAGCAAATACGACTCACAAACGTGCTCGGATTTTTAAGAATAGAATTACCCCCGAAGCTCATAACATATCATAACTTAGCCATATCTAAGACATGCCAAAAGAAGAAAGGTAAGCTTTACATACCTTGATTGCTTCCTAAGCTAATCCAAACTCAAGTCTCGGCTTCTCAAAATCTACAACACGTCATTAGACACCAAACATTAGTCATAGGCACCTCGGAATCCCATTTTAAGCTCGCGCTTTATTTACAGAAATTTGGGCAGCATTTCCCCTGTAAACTCAACACCCCGAGAATTTAACTCGGCCAAATATCCAACAACAATACCAACAACCACATCAACAATATCCATAAGCAATTCCAAACACATTCTAACATTAATGATTCCTTTCTACACAATTCGGCAACATTTCATTTATATTCAAATAAACTACAAACGATCAAGCCAATACCAATGCTCACATATTCAAGTAATAATCCGAGGTCATTCAATCAAGATTCAAGGACATTTCAAGCTATCCGCAAAGTATTCAAATCAGCCCATCCATTTCACCATGCCACCCGAACCCCTCCAAATGCAAGAAAACAATCAACAATACGTTTCTTCCTTCCAAATTCATCAACTACACTAACAACTCATACATTAACAACATTATCCTCACAAATCCAAGAAACTATAATAAAATCACATTAACTCCAAATCAGCCCACACGGTTTTTAACTTCAACTTGGATCATTAACCTTTATTCTACATCATAAAATTCATAACGACGACAACCAAAATACTAGATAACATTAATTCATTTCTTACATACCAAACAGCCCCTACACGGCCATTCCTCAACATACATCATTCCATAAGTTTCATTCATTTTCTACACATTACAACAACACACAAACATGTTGAATACAATTAATTCATCACTCCAACACAACTCTACATACACATGGCCAAACACACACACACACGGCTACACTTCAAAATCCCTATTTTCATGATTTTCATTCATTTGCACACTTCACAACATGCACAAATCATCCATAAGTCATGAAAAATAAGATTGAATCATACCTTGTTCCACCTATTTCTCTCTCGGCTAAGCCTTGTTCATGGCACAAAAATGGTTTTCTTGTTCCAACAATCACTCCATGTTGACGAGGGTCATTCCTCAACATACATCATTCCATGAGTTTCATTCATTTTCTACACATTATAACAACACACAAACATGTTGAATACAATTAATTCATCACTCCAACACAACTCTACATACACACGGCCAAACACACACACACGGCTACACTTCAAAATCCCTATTTTCATGATTTTCATTCATTTGCACACTTCACAACATGCACAAATCATCCATAAGTCATGAAAAATAAGATTGAATCATACCTTGTTCCACCTATTTCTCTCTCGGCTAAGCCTTGTTCATGGCACAAAAATGGTTTTCTTGTTCCAACAACCACTCCACGTTGACGAGGGCCATTCCTCAACATACATCATTCCATGAGTTTCATTCATTTTCTACACATTACAACAACACACAAACATGTTGAATACAATTAATTCATCACTCCAACACAACTCTACATACACACGACCAAACACACACACGGGGCTACACTTCAAAATCCCTATTTTCGTGATTTTCATTCATTTGCACACTTCACAACATGCACAAATCATCCATAAGTCATGAAAAATAAGATTGAATCATACCTTGTTCCACCTATTTCTCTCTCGGCTAAGCCTTGTTCATGGCACAAAAATGGTTTTCTTGTTCCAACAACCATTCCACGTTGACGAGGGCCTTTCAATTAGTAAGAAAGCTAGGAGAACATAATTTTCCATGATCAAATTTTTCCATGGCTGGTTCGGCTAGGAGCTTGGCCGAATGGCCCTTCTAGCTCTTTCTTCAAGTTTCATGAAATTTCCAAGAATGACAAATGATAAAGATGACTTAAATTAGTCATCTTTCTCTACATATATAATTTACACATGTGGCCTATGGCCCACAAGTCATGTGCAAGGCCACATGGCCATTTTTTCATGAATTCTTAGTTTCCAAAACTTCATTTTTGGCCCTAAATTTTCATGAAATGTCTAACTTTCCATAATTCACTTTTGACCCCAATTTTTCTTATTCCAAATTTACCCTTAACATTCCATACCAATAAAAAGATGAATATGCAACTTATGTACTTTTAACAAAATCGGAAAAAATTGCAACCTTATCCTTAACTTGTCGCAACCGACTTAGAATATTCCAACGTACAAAGTACGGGGTATAACATCCTTTCCCCCTTTAGAACATTCGTCCTCGAATGTTCAACTAGTCATATGGGGTCTTAAGGATCTCGATTTAAACTTTTCTTTCTTGTAATTCCCTTTACTTAACTTGCGACATTCTAGGCACATTATCTCGTGTCGTCTCTTAATCTTTAACTCAACCCTTCCTTCCTTATTCGTTCCATAGCTTGTTTTTCCATTTCACACTTGCCTTTGTATTCTAGCTACATAGAGCACATCATAACCTTGGCCACTTTCTCACTAGGCTTCACTTATTTTCATAACAATCCCCATTACATTCACATTATATCTTATTCATAACCAATCCCATAATATAACACTTCTTAACCCTTTACCCTTTTCTGATCAACTTCTTCCTCTGTACTCTTGTCTTAATCATACTATTACTTCTTTCTCGAGGTCAGCCATACTCGCAACTTAATCAAATCTTATCATTACCATTAGTACGACCCCTTTCAAGTCGTATCACAAACCCATATCTCATTTTTTCTTTGTTTCTGGGAAAATTTCGGCAGAGTTTCCTCTATATTCCTTACTATCTCAAAACCTGTACACAGGAAATACCAACAATGCCTCGCAGGGCCAAAATACATATATACATATCATATCATATCGCAGCCACATAGGGCTCCCAATGTCATCAACAGTACACAAATGATAAACATACCTCGTATGCCCAACTCAAACGGCACCTGTTACACTTTCTTGTTTACTTTCCCCCTTTAGTCTTCAACTTGTATTTCAATCGCAACTTCAATATCTTTCCCAACATATATTTTTCATACCTTTACTTACCTGTGCTTAGTAACTTCCAACATCGCTAGTCACTTTCTTCTGTCGATGCCATTCTTCTGCTGAAATCAAAGGTTAGTATCAGAAGTCTCATTCCCTATGACTTGGCTCTATAGCACGATCTCAAATGTGAAAGAAGAGTAACCAGCCTAGATGCCCCGTAGCCTCCTGTTTATAAATGTGGCGCGCTACACACCATAAACAAGACTCTACTGGACACGACTTTGCAGACAACCCCTAGGACGAACTGCTCTGATACCAATTTGTCACACCCTTAATCCGATAGGGTGTGATGGGCACCGGACCCTTATCTAGGGCCGAGCGAACCCGCTGACTTTCGTAATACTCATAGCCAAACTGGGCCCGCAAAACATAACATAAGCACATAATGAAAATTTTTCAGAAAACAAACATGCCTTTCGTCTTTGTCAAATCAAATAAAACTGGCATCGTATGAAATCTGTAAACATATGAAGTTCGTAGCATAAGGCATAATAATACATCGGCTTACATAGCCGCTTACGAAACCGACATAACATACACACGACACTGCCTGCAAAGTCTCTACCATAAGTTCGGATACCAAACAAAATCACTCTGACACGGCAGCATCCGGAGGAAATGGAGCACGCCAATTCAGCTGGAACATCTTCTGCTAACATCATCTATTCATCTGAGGGTACCTGCACGGCATGAAACGCAGCCCCCGAAGAAAGGGGGTCGACAAAATATGTACCGAGTATGCAAAGCATGAAATACGTAAAAACGAAGTCACAACCGAAGCGAGATGACCGAAAGTGCACAATAACCAAAATACCAAGGTACTTGCATCTGAAACGCAAATCGTACATCAGAGGTACAAAAGACAAATATACTAATCCGAATGCCAAAATGCTTATTTCCGAAATACAAATCATACATATACATACCGTAGCACATCATAACTTATCATATGAGCTGACTTTAATCGAATGCCGAGGAACGTACGGCCCAATCCATAAATAACATAATAATCATCAACATACCGTACCCAGCCCTCTAGTGCGGGACTCGGTAAATCAAACCATATCGTCATATTATCACATATCATATCACATATCATATCATATCATCAGATCATCACATATCATATCACATACGGTCCGTAATGGGACCCGGCGGACGGAACATGGTCGCCCCTCCTGCCTCGGGCGCCATAACGCCTCATACCCCAGAAGATTTCATATCTCCGAAATCTGACATCCCGCGGTCAAAATATCCAGCGGTCAATGTCACATACCGCGGTCAAAATATCCAGCGGTTTTCATATCTCCGAAATCTGACATCCCGCGGTCAAAAGTCCAGCGGTCAATGTCGCAGCCCGCGGTCAAATGTCCAGCGGGCAATATCACATATCACATACCGCGGTCAAAAGTCAGCGGTCAATATCGCATATCACATCATACTTCGGAATCACATCATACTTCAGATTGTACGCACGATAATAACCGGCCCGGGACTCGGCGAAAGAGGTAATAACAGAATGCACGAGCAGAATCGTAGGAAATCATATGCAATGCCAAACATTCACAAAGACTCAATAGAGTAATCAAACGGATCGTTATTTATAAGCCAAAATAGTAGTCAAATCGGACTTTCTTCCGAATATCACTCGGAAACATACCAAACCGAACTTCAAAACCCATAGTTACGTATCGGAATCATAGTAAGTATACGAATCATTATTTCGGACTCAACAGACAAATATATAATCATACTCGAGGGTCGGAAAGGTAGTCATATTGAATTCTTTCAAAAGCTATCAGAATTATACAGAAGAAGATCGCGGGACCCACGGATGAGCGTCAACCCAATCCGGGCCCGCCTACGAAAATCATAGTTGTTAGAACCCGTATTTGGTGCATTGGGACAATCCGAATTAATTATGATAAGTTAGGGTCCAAACCATTCCGGGATGCAAAGTCGAGACTTTTGACCTTCGATTTTATTTTGAGTCATAAGTTGTGCATGAATTTGTTGGTATGGAACAATTAGGAAAAATTTTGGACCAAAATTGGAATTAGTGAAAGATGGAAATCATGCATTTTTTTTCTTGTTCTAGTCGTGTAGTGTGGGAGTTGGCCCACACAATTTGTGAAAAATTTTAATTGGTCCAACACTTGTGTGGGCCAAGGGACACATGTACAAGTCTTGCTAGTATACAAAGATGACTTCTAAGTCATCTAAGCTCATTTCAACACTTAGAAAAAAATAAGAAGTTGAACACCACAAAAAAGAGGCTCTCGGCCAAGAAGGGTGAAAAACCAACTTCCATTCAAGTCACTCCAAAAATATTTTGTTGATGCTAACCCACTATTTTGAGGTCCTTAAGTAGCGTGGAAGTATCGTTGGAGCGATCAACCCGCTAGTTTTCATTATTTCAAACCCTAGCCTATTGTGGAATTGAAGAGGAAAGGTAAGATTTGATTATGTTTTGTATGTTATAAAGGTTGTATGCATACTGTAGTATGTTAAAATGGATGAATATCATGAAATATAGTAAGTTGGAATTTTGGTTGTGTGTGTAGTGCATAGCCGTGTGAGGTGTGTGTGTTGTGTGGCATTGAAGCAATGAAGCAATGAATGAAAGTCTTGTTAGCATGTTGTGATTGTTGTAGAGTGGAGAAAGGAATGAGAATCATCCATATATGTTGGTGGGAGGTGTTGGCCGAATGTAGGCCATTTATGTAGCAAGAAATGAATTAATATCGCTTAACGTTTTAGTCGTCGTCGTTATGAATTCTATGTTGGAAATGAATGTTTAATGACTCAAATTGATGTTGTAATTGTTGTGGACTGATTTGGAGGTTATTGTACATTTAATGTAATTTGTATATTGATGAGAATAGCATTGTTAGAATGTGAATTGTGGATGCAAATCATGATTTGAAAATTAGGAATGTATTAAAGTGAGGTTCTCGGGTTTGGGGACTGATTTCGGGTGAATTGGAGAAATTGTTGGATTGTTGGAAATGTTATATGAATTGCTTAGAATGTCTTTAAATATTGTTGGTATGGGTTCGGGTTAGTATTTGAATGTATAAGCGTCGATGTTGGCTTGAAGGTAAGCCGTTGAATTGAATTTATGAATGTTGTTGAATGATCACTACTAGAAATTTGGTCTATGGTAACGGTGCCGTTACCGTTGCAGTTGCTTGTTTTCCCGTTGCTATAGTGATAATGCAACGGTTTTAGTTACTGTTACAACAGCTTGCGTTACAATAGGTCTATTGTGACGGTTAATTGTGACGGTTTGTAAAACCGTTGCAATATATTATCCTACCGCAACGGTTTGCTCTTCACGATTATTGCAACAGTCATGTATCTACGGGAACAGATATGAACCGTTGCAATATAGATTTTTGCATCGGTTATTCAACGCTATTGCAACGCTCATTTCTGACTATTCAACTACTGCTTCTTCCTATTGCAACGGTTGTTATAGAGCTAATGCAACGGCTATATAATATTGCAACGATTATTTTTAGGACTATTGCAACAATTATTAGAATTCTCCTGCAACGGGTATTGTAGGTCTACCGCAACATATATTATGGGGCTACCGTGACAGTTATTGCGGTGCTACTGCAACGAGTATTATGATGCTACTGCAACGGATATTATGGTTCTACTGCAACAGACTATAGAGGGCTAACACAATATAGACCACATATATATCCGACATCACTAAAATAATAACTCAAGATCCGACATCACAACGAAATAATAATTCAAGATCCAACATCATACCAAAATAATAATCTAAGATTCGACATCGTATATACCAAAATAATAATTCAAGATCCGACGTCATACCAAAATACTAATACAAGATCCAACATCGATCATACCAAAATAATAATCCAAGAGGTCAAGTAATATACATAAAAAGCAAAATATCAAGATAATGTTTGACCATTCAAGAGGTGGAACACAGAAGTCTTCAATTTTCCAAAAAATTAACCCAATCCTCCTTAGTCGATCACGTATCTTCACTTCTTTCATCCCCTTGTTCAATTTCACCACCTACAAAAAATTGATAAGGAAAAATGATTTAGAAAAGCTTTCATAAAAGAATTAAATCTCTACAATGCATACATACTAATGATGACAAGACTAGAAATGAATATACTCTTAGTCATATTCAAAGGTATTAGTGTTCACTTGACAACCATATTCAAACACACACCCTAATGTCTTGGACAACCATATCTCCGGTATAATCAAAGGTTGCAAAATGAGAGAATGGATGATATATGAATATTTCTCCGCTCGGCCCAACAGCGGCGGCAGAACGCGGCCGAGTAGCCGATACCGGCCGCCGGACGCCAGCCACCAGCCAGCGGCCAAACCCGGCAGCGGCTGCCGGCCGGCCGCAATAATGGCTGGCCATCAGCAGCAGCACCAGCCAAACAAGCTGTTTGTGGCCAGTAGCAGCAGCACCAGCTAATAAAGGAGGGAGTGATAGGCATATTATCATAGTTAGTAGCTATTCTAACAACACATAGAATCGAAAACTTTAAGATGCGCAAATAGTCTTAGTCATATTCAAAGGTATTAGTGTTCACTTGACAACCTTATTCAAACACACACCTAATGCCTTTGGACAGCCATATCTACGGTATAATCAAAGGTTGCAAAATGAGAGAATGGATGTTATATGAATGTTTCTCCGCTCGGCCGGCGCGCCGGCGGCGCGGCAACCGCGCCAGCGGCCGGCCGCGCGGCGGTACCAGCCGGCGGCCGCGGCAACCGCCGCGGCGAAAGCGCAGCAACCATCATGACCATCCGGTCAGCCATCGACGCTTCGACCAGCCAAACAAGCTATTTATGGCCGATGCAAAGACACCGGCTAATAAAGGAGGGAGTGATAGGCATATTATCATAGTTAGTAGCTATTCTAACAACACATAGAATCGAAAACTTTAAGATGCGCAAATAGTCTTAGTCTATTCAAAGGTATTAGTGTTCACTTGACAACCTTATTCAAACACACACCTAATGCCTTTGGACAGCCATATCTACGGTATAATCAAAGGTTGCAAAATGAGAGAATGGATGATATATGAATATTTCTCCGCTCGGACCCGGCGACGCGCGGCGACCAGCCAGCCGCGCCAAGCGGCCGCGGCGGCGATACGTACCAGCCAGCAGCCGCAGCAGCAGCCAGCACCCGCAGCAGCCAGCTGCATTTTTAAGACAAATGAACACACATTTTTAACATAAAAAGCAAAGCATAACTTTTTCTTTCCTTCACTTTCCTTTTGTCAATACCTTCATCTCAACCTTTCAGCCTTAAAAAAGGGAAAGAAAGGGGACCCCAAGACACCGAGAGAATGCTCATCGGTCATTCCTCCTAGAAAATTAATTCATAAAATGGTACAAACTGCGAGAAAAGCGAGATGAAACTTCCAACTATTGTTTAGGCGGGGTACCAACAAAAGCGGGGCATTTGGTCTAGTGGTATGTTTCTCGCTTTGGGTGCGAGAGGTCCCGAGTTCGATTCTTGGAATGCCCTAGTTAATACAAGTTTTTACTTCAATTTTACTACTTGCAACTTGCAGCTCTGATCCTTCACTCTATATTCAAATAAAGCAGGCCATTAATTGCTAACCTAATTCGATTGGCTAGGGATCTCTAAGATACACTTCATATTTCCTTTTCTGCAGTCTTGGAATTATCAAAAAAATGCTATAATTTATCCTTTTTAGTTTGCAGGATATATATACAGCAACACACAGATGTGCATGCAACTTATCAGCAACTTTTTTTTCCAAGTTTTAGTTTAATTTTACCATGTTCATTGTATAGGAATTTGTAGAACCAATATAAGTCAGCTATATCGCAACAGAGAAGAAGTGAGACTAACCTTAATTGTTGCTATCTACTTGTGGGGCAGACGTAGCTTCTCCCGGTGAAGGCGCACACAATCTTTTGCTAGCATGTCTGGACTAATTAATCCTGCACGTTGGAGTTTTTCAATTACTTTTGAAGTAATGTCTGCAGTAACTTCTGCTCGCATAGTTCTCTTTTGTTCCTCCATTTGTTCCTCCATTTTTTGGATCCTTTCTTGCATTTCTTGCACTACATCATTTGTGGCATTTGAAGTTGGTTCAAAAGTTCCAGCTTTTCCTTTCAAAGAAGTCTTTGTAACCCCCGTCCATATAGTCTTAGACGTCCGGATGTTACGGACCCATAACTTGGTGAGTATGCATCAACAAGTGACTACCATCTGCGCTTAGTTGTGTTTCAATTTCCTCCATTTCAGCCTAACAAAGACAATCCAACAACCGCACTCAAGCAAACAAAAACTAACAATAAATAATAGATTTCAATAAAAACTTGCAATACATAATATACATACAATTTTACTAGTTGTGTCTTCATTTGACTCCTTGTACAAGCGCCGGGTTTCCTTGTTCTTGTTTCCACAAAGATCTCCTTAAGTGATACATTTCCCTTGGTTTTTTCCTAGTCACATCAAAATGGATATAAAAAATCGCTTAAAATGACAGGTTAAGACTTAATAAAAAAAAAAATAAGAGAACACACCAATTTATTGCGGACTAAAGCGAAACTTTTTTTGCCGACTGTGTGCGGATTCAACAACTTCTTCCGATTCTCAGCATTTGTTTTAGACATTTTCTGCAACAGAGACAAGAAGATAAGAAGAGAAATTACAAGAAAAAAAAAATTACAGAGAAAGAAAGGTAAAAAAAAACCTACAACGACGACCATATCGCAGCAACGAAAGAGAAGACGAGAGACGAAGGACACTTGCACCGAGAGAAGACAAATGTATTCGGAAATATATTTTACACCGGAATTTCTCAAACTTCCAATATTCGAGGAGCTCTTTAAATTGACATTCCGGAATATGACTGGCCTTTTTGCCATTATGATTTCATCGGTAACTTTTGGTTTGTAACAAAGTTTCTTCAAGTCACTTTTATGCCTTCTCAAAAGATGAATTGCATTCAAAGTCCACTTTTGCCGGCTTCGGGAATATCATATTTCTCCTACAATTTTGTGTCATTTTGTCAAGCATAAACAATACTTTTAACGAGAGACTTAAATATTGGAAACTTCAAACCTTGGTATATATCCATAAATCATCTTTTGTGTCCATTTTCCTCCAATCAAGTATATCAAATGGGCAAAGGGTCGCAGTCCTCGCTAATGTACCGAGGAAGCTACCATACTCTATTACAACATCTTGATAGGACAATAGGTTGATTGAGCCTATTCGGTAGGATCAATTTACGCTCATGTCGGCTATGCACGCTATGCATTTGCGTTCGCCTCTTTTTCTTTTAAATTGAAGGGCCTAAAGTTAAAAGAAAATGTAAGAAATTAGAAGTCATGGATGAATTTAATAAGTTCGTAAGCTATGTGTTACATTGTTCATTTGTGGGAGGAATTGTAGAATCCATTTGCATTTCATCCTCGACGGGCTGTTGCTCCTCGACGTGTTGCTCTTCTACAAGTTGCTCACTTTGGTTAGCTTTGGTTTGTAATTAATTCTAGATGATCTCTCTACGACCTTATAGCTTGAACGAGTTTCGTTTATGGTTAATAATGCCATTTTTTTTTGCCAAGTATGACAATGAACCAGGTGTCACGACCCATGACTGGTGTCCTTGACACCCGTATTCAAAGTACCAAATTGCTAATTCCGTCTAAACATACATAAATCCATACGTAAGGTGCGTCGCACGAACATACATATACACGTATACATCCTACAATTTTGTGTCATTTTGTCGGCGAACGAGAATCGAGAAGACGGGACGGGGCCCGTCGTACCCAAATGATCATATATATAACATAGATACAACGGAAAATATATACCAAAAGTGTTAATAGCTCTCCAAACTTCAAACGTCCTTGGCGGCGTATCACGGTATACGAAGATATCGAAATGTAAAGCGGAAACATAACATACATAAACATAATAACCTTTTGTAAAATCGTCCATTTTCGTAGCGGAGTCGGACTTACGGAGAGCGTACAAAATCTTATTATGTCAATTTGGGCAAAGGGTACGAAGTGTGACAGACGGACTTTCAGACAAAACCAAATCTCAAGTATATGTCGGACGAATCGGACGTACGGGCGCGCGGGCGGAATCATGCATGCGAGAATCATAATCATATGCGGACGTACATCCGGATATCAAATCTATCACATACGGACGGATCCGGGACTTTAATAAGGGACGCGGTAACGAACCCGGCCCTCGTAGTACGGGACGCGGTGGACGAAGGAATGATCAAATGCCAGCCGCCATCCCCATAATATCACATAATCAGATCATATCGAATCATATCGATACGAGACAGATCCGGCCCGCACAATCGGAGGGACGCGGTGGAACAATGCGGTGGAAGTGCACGAATTACTGGCCGGCGCGGTGAAGGAAGCATTGAGGCATCCACGAACGGACAAATGAGAAACCATATGTATACGGACCGACATACGGACGTAATCAAGCCGAAGTAGTTCGGAAGGTAAATCAAATCGAATAAGCGAGATCGTATTTATCCGAGAATCGTTCCGGAGGTCGGAATAATATTCGGATTCGGAAAACCGATCATAATACTTATTAGTTAGTGGACGAACATAATTAAGAGTTACTTATGAAAATCGACGAGAAACGAGATCGATTTGAACCATACCGGGAGTATCAGGGTATTGTGGGCCCACCTCGGACCCAACCATAATAAGGTACGTAAATTATAGATAATAAACCTTAGGGAGTCGTCCATAATCATTTTAGAGTGTTTCGACTCCATTTATGGAAGTTGCATACATATAGTGTGTTTTATCGACAAAAGGTGAAGAAATGTTTCAATCTTACTGAATGGTTTTGAGCTATTTTCAATCTCGAATTGTACAATCGATTTGTGTTGGAGAAATGCCAATGAAAGAAGGGCAAGACTTTACATACCTCAATTCGCCTTATGACTTGGCTTCACTTCCATTTGCGAAATGCGAATGGTCACTCTTACCGATTACTATTCATGAAAGCTAACATTTCAACCTTGGGGTTATACTTGGCTATACCTCCCCTATAAATATGACACCCCGAGATTCAACTCGGCTCAAAACAACAACAACAACCCAACAACAATACCAACAACGATAACAATCACCATGAAACACAACATAACATGAATAGTCTTCTTTCTTCATAATATCACAACTTCATTCTAACTTCAACAATGCGACCAAAAGCTACCAAATTACATTATTTTCCTTCCAAACTCATTAACGATAACCATAATTCATGTTTAAACCTTACTCCCATACTTATACAAAAATCATATAAAATTCATCAAATTCGCCATAACAACATAAAACCATTTTCGATGCCGTCTCAATTCATTAAACCTTTATTTATGTCGTAAGAATCATAACGACACAACTAGCATATCAAGCAAAACAATTTATTTTCATTTCAAGTTTTCCATAGGTCACGGCCACATCCATTATTTCCAAATCCATCCGAATTCATTCAACTTTCATTTTCAACTCATATCCCACAATAACCACAACTAAAATATAACACAAAATTCAACACCAATTCCATGCACAACCATGCACACACACACGGCTCCATATACACACACACACGGCCTACACACTACAACTCACAATTCCATGCTTTTCATTCAATTCCACACACCATAACATACATATAACCTTCCATAACATATTAAAAACATGAAATCCTTACCTTTCCTTCAAATTCTCACTTGCCACTAGAGTTGTCTTCTTGCCAAGATAATTATACCAAGTTGTAGAGCACCATGAACTTAGTAAGAATTCAAGAAGAACCAAGTTTTTGAACCAAGAACCAAGCTCCAAGAATTTTTTTTCTTTCTTTTCTCTCTTTCTACGGCCGATTGGCCTTTCTTTTTGTGTTTTCTTGATTTGTTTGATTTCTCTTGAAAATTCTAGAGAGGATGACATATATATTTATCCCCTTAATATGTCACATGCATGGCACATGGAAAATCTATTCATTATTTTGGTGGCTTGGGCCTAGGTTAGCACCCCTCAAGTTGGGCCTCATTTTCTTATTTCTTTTTCAAGCCCAATTCATCATAATTCTTATTTTGTAATTCCCGAAATAATTTTCCAAAATTCCAATTTTGCCCTTAGGCCTTCTCCAGTGTTCTAGCATCCATACTTCCATAACCGGCATACACACGTTAAGAAAAAATCCAAACTTGACCTCATTCCTTGCAAGTCACGGTTACTTCCAAATTTCCGAATACGCAAAAATGCCGGATGTAACACCAGGTTTAGCATATGCTCTGGTTTGTTGTTTTCTTCTTGTTGAAGGCCCTTGTTGATTCATGACTATCCGGATCTGTGTAAATCTAGGCGAACAAGTGAGAAAATGCGGACGACAAAAATAATAAGCATGATACATATTATTAAAAATCTGATATAACACATGATGAAGATGTTGAAGATCATGATAAGATCAACTGATCATGATAAGGTTACTTAGGATAAGTACAATCTTATTATTGTTATTGTTAAGTAGTTGTGATAAGCTTAAGTAATAGAGTTTAGTTAAATGTATAACTCTATCATAGACTAGTTTCCTTCATGCATTAGAAGTGTGCTATACGAGTGGTGCATGTGTATAAACTACTGCTAGCGATGGTAAAAGCGATGACAAAGCTAGTGATAAAAGTTGTGAGAAAGCCAGTGATAGTAGTGATGATTGGGAACAAAAGGATGTGTTCTTTGAGAAGTTGGATTTACGGTACTCTATCGAAGAAACCATGAGCCAATGTTTCCGGTCTAAGGTGATCACAACACCAACATCTAGATACCATGCTATATCCCATTCTCCAAATAACATAATTTAGTGGTAATTTAAATTACCGGCTCTACATAGAAAATGATACCTTTAAAGGCTCCTTTGACTCATATGTCTTTGGAATATATCATTTCGTTGTGTCTTGAATTCTCCCTTGGTATCTGTCTTCATATTTGTTTATCTATCTCTTGCTTTGTAGGAGGCTTGATATTATCCAATATGTATTGAGCTAAATCTTCATATAAACATCCCTTTAGTTTACTGTTTTTCCCATTTGCCATGCCACGTTACGCTATTGATATCCTCATTACACCAAAAGTCGGTGGTGTTACAAAATATAGATCCCCTAGTCGTATCTAATTATCAAATGAAAAACATGAGCCAATGTTTCCGGTCTAAGGTGATCACAACACCAACATCTAGATACCATGCTATATCCCTAGTGATGTTTGGCATGCCGACTTGGGCATCCAAACTCTAAGTTTTAGAAGTTTTAGACAAAAATAAGTGTATCAATATCACTTGTTAGAATAAAAGTCCTCTTTGTTTGTGTTAGTTGTCAAATGGGAAAAGGTTGTAAATAGAACACGAAAAACCGAAAAACCGAACCAAACCGATAACCAAACCGAACCGTAAAAAAAAACCGACATTTATTTGGTTTGATTTGGTTTGGTTTTAAATTTAAAAACCGACTATATTTGGTTTGGTTTTGGTTTCAAGTCTTAAAAAACCGAAAAAAACCGAACCAAACCGACTTTATATATTATGTTAAAAATTAAATTTGTATATATATATGTATGTATTTTAATTTTTTTATGAAAACATTACAATTTATATTATGTTTTTATACTCTTGGGCCATGCTTTTGAATTAAACTAATCATTTTTTTGCACGGATTGCCCTTCTTTTGGGGTGGTCTTTAAATTTTGCCCTCATCTTTGTGTTCTTTAAGTTTTGCCCTTCGCTTGGATACGAGGTTCTGGGTTGAACCCCGCTCGGGCATAAAATAAAAAAATAATTTCGCAAGACAGGGCTGGGGAGAGTGTATGCCGGATCCAGCATACAATCCTTAAGGAAAAACCAAAGTTATGCCGGAGGGGGCAGACTTTGCCTTGAGACATTTTTTTTTTTTTTTTTAACTTTTCAAGGCACACTTTTAGTTAAGGCATACTTTTGGTTATTCCTTAATTAAAAGTATGCCCCATAAGGTATAGTTCCTTAAGGAAAAATTTTGCCCCATAAGGCAAAACTAAATTATGCCTTGAGGAAAAGTTATGCCCCCTCCGGCATAACTTTAGTTTTTCCTTAAGGAAGTTATGCCGGTGGGGGCAGACTTTGCCTTGAGACATTTTTTTTTTTTTTTTTTAACTTTTCAAGGCACACTTTTAGTTAAGGCATACTTTTGGTTATACCTTAATTAAAAGTACGCCTATAAGGCATAATTCCTTAAGGAAAAGTTTTGCCCCATAAGGCAAAACTAAATTATGCCTTGAGGAAAAGTTATGCCCCCTCGACATAACTTTAGTTTTCCTTAAGGAAGTTATGCCGGAGGGCAGACTTTGCCTTGAGACATTTTTTTTTTTTTTTTAAACTTTTCAAGGCACACTTTTAGTTAAGGCATACTTTTGGTTATACCTTAATTAAAAGTACGCCATAAAAGGCATAATTCCTTAAGGAAAAGTTTTGCCCCATAAAGGCAAAACTAAATTATGCCTTGAGGAAAAGTTATGCCCCCTCCGGCATAACTTTAGTTTTTCCTTAAGGAAGTTATGCCGGAGGGGGCAGACTTTGCCTTGAGACATTTTTTTTTTTAAAAAAACTTTTCAAGGCACACTTTTAGTTAAGGCATACTTTTGGTTATGCCTTAATTAAAAGTCTGCCCCATAAGGCATAGTTTCTTAAGGAAAAGTTTTGCTCCATAAGGCATAACTAAACTATGTCTTGAGGAAAAGTTATGCCCCCTCCGGCATAACTTTAGTTTTCCTTAAGGAAGTTATGCGGAGGGGCGGACACTCCCTCATTTGCCTTGCGAAATTATTTCTTTATTTTATGCTTGAGCGGGGTTCGAACCCAAAACCTCGGGTATCCAAGCTAAGGGCAAAACTTAAAGACCACAAATATGAGGGCAAAATTTAAAGACCGCAACTATGAGGGGAAAAATTTAAAGACCACCCCAAAAGAAGGGCAATTCTGCGAATTGCCCTAAACTATTGCTCTCTTGTTCTTGGCAATACTACCCGATTTGTTTTGTGCTTGCTCTCTTGTTCTTGGCAATACTACCCATTGCTAAGAATAAGTATGCTACGAGTTTAGTTTCGGGAGTGAGTGTTCTTAGCAATACTATTTCACACGAGTTTAAATTTAGATAGTGACTACGATGTATTTTAAAAAACCGACAAAAACCCGAAAAAACCGATAAAAACCGACAAAAACCGAATAGTAAAAACCGATATAGTTTGGTTTGGTTTGGTTTGACAATTTGAATAACCGACTCAATTGGTTTGGTTATTTTTTAAATAAAAACCGATCCAAACCGAACCGTGAGCACCCCTAGTTGTAAATTGGCTTTTGGCTTGAGAAATAAGATTGAAAAGGAACCTTAAGAAAATCAGAATTGTTTGAGGTGTTTGTCAAGTTCTAGAAAATGGTTGAGAAACGAGTTTTCTAAAAGCATTAAAGTGTTTCAAAGTGATGGAGGGTGAGTTTTCTAGCATTGTAGGAAGCACTGCAATATTTGACCGACCGGACTTTGATATAACTCATGCTGTCAACCTTGCTAGCCAGTTCATGCAGAATCCCAACTCTGTGCACTTTCGAGTACATCAGAGGATACTAAGATATGTACAAGGAACTATTTCTCATGGGCTATGTATTATATCTCAATCCTCGTTCGGTATGTATGGCTTCTCGGATGCAGATTGGGCGAGGGTGTGCAACAACAAGAAGATCCACCACGGCTACGGCATATATGTTGGTGCAAATTGTGTATCTGGTCCTCTAGGAAGCAAAACACGGTGGCAAGGTCAAGTGCGAGAGGGTGGCAAGGTCGAGTGCGGAGATTTGAATATAGAGCCTTAGCTGCTACAGCAGGTGAACTCACATGGATAACTTATATTTTGCAGGATATTGGAATTGTTATAGCCCGTACCTTGTACGATTGGATATTTCGAAGTCGTCGTGGAAAGTTAAGGTGAGACGATTTTCAAAAAAATCATTTTAATGTGCAAGTCGTTATAAAATTATTTGTGACTATTATTAGTAGGGAGATATTGTGGGAGGTCAAGGGTAAAAAGGAGTTTGCAAAATGGCCAATGGAAATAATGTGGAAGGTTGGGGGCAAAATCGTAATATTGAGAAAAGTCGAGGGGCAAAATGGGAATTTCACATAAGTTTCATGAAAATTCCATAAAAGGCCATATTGGCCATGTGAAGAAAAAAAGATGATAATTAAGTCATCTTTGTCAAGATTTCAAGAAAATTCTAGAAAGAATAAATAAAAGGAAAAAGGGAAGAAAAATCTAGAGAGGGCATGTGCCCTCACATGCATGCAAGAGTATTTATATATATGCATAAGAGGAAAGAAAGGAAGCAAGAAACAAAAGGAAAGAAGAGGAGAGACACCATGGCCTATTCGGCCATGGTGGTGAAAAATTGGCTTAAATGCTGATCTTGCCCCAAAAATTTTTCTCTTCATGTATTCCTACCAATTTGGAGGTGCTCTTCAACATGGTGTAGTTGTTGGGATAAGAAACTTCCTCTTTGTTGCAAGTTGGCAACTTTAGCCAAGTGAAGGAGTTGTGAAGAAAGGTATGATTCCATTCCTTTTTATGGGATTGTGAAGGTTGTGTTTATGTTTTGGAATGTAGAAATGAGTAGAGATCATGAGAACATGGAAGTTGCATGGATGTATATGTGTGTGAGTATAGCGTATGCATGTAATGTGGGTAGGCAAGCATGAGTTGGTTTCTATGTTGTATTTAGTTGTTGTTGTGGTGAACTCTATAGGCAATGGAAGATTAATGACTTTACTTAAAGTTGGGAATGTGGAAGGTGGCCGTATGTATGTGTGTGGGTTGTAGGAAAAATATGAACTTATTTTATGTAATGTAATTTGATAATTATAGTTGATGTAACATGTAGAAAATGGATGGAAAATCATGAAATGTGTGTGTTGTGATGTTGGCCGTGTAGGGGCTGTTTTTGGTAAGTGATGGCGAATTGATTTTACTTAGCATTTTGGTTGATGTTGTTATGGATTATGTTACGAGAATGAAGGTATTGCATGGTTTAAGTTGAAGTTGTGGTTGTTGTGAGTTTGGCCGTGTGTATGTAGTGTTATGTAGGGATGAAGGACTCATTTTATTTAGTAGGTTTGAGATGTTGTGTTGCGGGTTCTATGATGTAAATGAGTTAACGACTTAAATGGAAGTTATAATCGTGTGCGGGCTGTTTTGTTAGATAATGTGAATCAAATATGCTTACTTGTATTGATGACCATAATGTGGTTAAATGTATGAGTTGTTAGTATGGTTGATAGTTTGGCCGGGTTGAATTCCCGGATTGCTGTTGATGTTGATTTGGGCCGAGCCATATTCTCGGGATGGTGCATTTACAGGGGAGGTGCTGCCGAAATTTCGGCAGACAAGAACAAATCCAAGATTGGAATTTCAAAGCTTCATGAATAGTAATTGATAAGCATGACCAAATCACAGATTTTGGCGAACTTTGGACGAGAATGTGGAGTAGCGTAAGCGGCAGAAAAGGTATGTAAGGCTTCCCTTTTTCTTCTTTGGCATGTCTTAGATGTACTAGGCTTGATTACGAGCCTCGGGGGCCACTCTAAATCTAGAAATCCGAGATTGAACTAATTGGATTACACTTTAGTGCAAGAAATGGTTAAGCGTCCGTAACCTTTGGAAATGAAAGTGGAATGTTTTGAAATCTTCAAGGATGACCTAATAGGACATAATGACCACGTTTTTAGGTCCGTTATCCGACTTGACTCGAGGTGGGACCACACCCTCAAGACCTAAGTGTATAGTACTATTTGCCTTAATTCCGCTCGTTAAACAATGGAAATTGTGGACTAATGATTTGAGTTTGCTATAAGTATCCGGTAACCCCCGATATGGGTATTCGATTAGACTATTCGATATAGACACTCCGATAAGAGTAAGTTTGATATGAATATTCGATATAAGCAGTCCGTCGTAAATGTTCTGAAAATAGAAAATTCGATATAAGTATGCAAACATAAGAGTGATATATAAGCATTGGATATAAGTAAGTTGATATGAATACTCTCTGTAAGTCTTAATGTTCTCCATACACGACCTCGGATCGCTTGGAAAGTTCGAAGAGGTTTCTGTATGTTAAATGCTTATAACTCTCTGATGCTAACCCGGAAGAACCCGAGACTTGTTCTGAATCTTCAGATGTTAATAAGCGTATGTATTCATCGAGTCTGATTCCATATGCATATGTTTCTGCACTACTCTGCTCGTGCGCGACTCAATGTATCTTTCACTGAGTCCCGGGCCAGGGCATGTTATGATCTCGTGTGTACGTCACGATACGGTCGATTCACCGAGTCCCGGGCAGGGACATGTTCTCGTGCGTACTTCTCGGCATTATTCACCGAGTCCCTCGTACTTGCGGGCGGGACACGTTATCCGTATGTGATTATGATGTGATGTTATGGGGATGGTGGCCGGGATGGCACATGATTATTATTCACCGAGACCCGCGAGAGGGCCGGGACATGTTATGTATAAATGATTCTGAGATGCATGATTTTATCTACCGAGTCCCTTAATAAAGGGCCGGGACACGTCATTGGCACATTTGACATCTGATTCTGTTATACATGATCCTATTCACCGAGTCCCTCATCGTAGGGCCGGGACACGTCATACACCTATGTGATTTATGATTTTGACATGCATTCTGTATTCTGTCCGATATATGTTATCCTCCGAGCCTTACGCACGTTACGTACTACGTTCGATATATGTCGATATCGTATGATGCGTAAGTTACGTATTCCGTCCGAACATGATTTTATACGAACATTGTCCGTATGCTCTGTACTTTGTCTGACGTATGACGACACGGGTTCACTCTGTGATTTCTGTACCTCTTCGGACATGCGATCCGTGATTTGTGAAATAAGCATTTCTGGTACTCTGTTTGACTTAGTTACCTTCTGTACCCCTCTTGGTATACGAGACAGGTAGGTATGAGCCGAGTACGAAGGTAAGCGTCTCCTATTCGAAGTAGGATATTTATCCGCTAGTTCGTACGTTTCGATTATAGTTCGGTTACTTTGTGTTGTATGCCTTACATACTCGGTACATATTCGTGCGACCCCCTTTCTTCTCGGGGCTGCGTTTCATGCCGCGTGCGGTACTCCCGGATGATTCAAGTTAGTATAGAAGATGTTCCGGCGGAGATGGCAAGCTCCATTTTCTCGGAGTCTTTCGCCGAGTCGAGTTTGTCCGTTATGATTACGGATCCGTGTTAGAGACTTTGCGGTGGGCGTCGTGGGTGTTGATGGTCGGTGCCGTAGCGGCTCCATCGGCCGATTCGTCATATGTGGTTGGTTTTGTTTGACTATAGAATTTATGTAATTTGAAAGCAACGAAAAGAATTATTTTCGAAAGTTATATTTTGCCTTTTATCTTTATTTGGAAAAAAGGTTATGTGCGTAATAAGAGTCTGTGGGTTCGCTTGGCTCCGGATTTGGGGTCGGGTGCCCATCACGTCCCATGGAATTGGGGCGTGACAAAGTGGTATCAGAGCGAGGTCTGTCCGTGGGGTTGTCTGCAAAGTCGTGTCCAGTAGAGTCTTGTTTATGGTGTGTAGCGCGCCACATCTATAAACAGGAGGCTACGGGGCATCTAGTGTTATATCCCGCATTTTTGTGCAATCGGATAACTCGAGACAATTGCGGGAGGACGACAAGCAAGGCTACATTTTTATTTGGATAAGCATATGAATGACTTATGACGTATTTAGAAGCGTAAATTTTAAGAAAGGTTAAGGGCATAAAAGGAAAATTGCAATATGACTCGTGGAAACATAAAGGAAGGCGAAGGGTAAATTTGGAATTCGGAAAATAGTTTTGTGAGTAGCAATTTATCATGAAGTAAATAATTGGGCTTGGATTTTTTTTAAGAAGGGGAAGGCCCAACCGGCCATGGGGCATGATCCAAGCCCATGTGGGACTAAATTTATAAGTATAAAAGATGATTAAATCATCTTTAGTTCCATAATTCTCTAGAAATTTCAAGGAAGAACAAGAACAAAAAGAAGGAGAAAAAGACTCAAGGCCTTTCGGCCATAGTAAAATTTCCAAGGAAAGTTTGCAAAAATTCTCTTAAAAAATCAATTCCTACCAAGTAAAGGGTGCTTAACAAGGTGGGGTTGTTGTTGGAGCAAGAAAGATTCATAATCATACAAGTTGCCAAGTGGTGGTCAAGTGAGAAGTTGAAGAAAAAAAGGTAAGAAATCATTTCCTTTTTATGTTATGGATGTTGTGTAGATGTTGTAGTGTATGAAAATGGATGAAATTCATGGAAGAGAAAAAAAGAGGGTGTGGCGTGTGTGGTATATATGTGTGTGTGTGGAAATTATGTGTTAATCGTTTTGTTTAGTGTTTGGGTTGTTATTGTTGTGAAGGTGATGTAGATAATGGAAGTTGAATGAGTTCGGAGAAATTGTAGTTATGCATGTGTGTGAAGCCGTGTAGTGTGTGTGTAGGAAAGTGGCCGTGAGTTGCATAGTATATGCATGGCCGTGTAAAATTGTTGAAGTGTGGAGGAAAATGAGTTAATTTTATTTAGTATATTGGTTGTTGTTATGTAAATTCTATGTCGCTACTAAGAGCTTAGTGATTTGTGTGAAATGGTAGAAGTTGGAGACTTGCAGCTTGAAGTTATGTAAATTAAACATTATGTTCTTACATGTATGGTAGACAATGATATTGGTATGGTGTTGTCGGAAAATATATATTATAAAGTTGTTATTATTTTCATTGAAGTTGGAAAGTTTTGGAAGAAGTAGTAAATTGATTGAACATGGAAATTTTAGTATTGTTGTTGGAATTGTGGTTAATAGTTTGGCCGGGTTTGAATTCCCGGATTGTGATTGATGGGAAATTTGGCTATATTGAATGTTGAGGATGGTATATTTACAGAGGAGTTAAGCCCAAATTTCGGTAGCCAAGTGGTTCTTTAAGATTTTAACTCTAAGTATACTAATGAGAGTTTTGGTAAAAATGACCAATTCGCGGTTCGACAAGATTGTGACTTGAATTCGGAATAGCTAAAAAGCCGAAAGAGGTATGTAAGGTTTCCCCCTTCCTTTCTTGGCATGTCTTAGATGTATAGGCTTGATTCCGCGTCTCGGACCTTCCTAACTCTTAAATCCGCAATTGAAAATAGTTACTATTCATTCAGTAAGATTGAACCAAAAGTGCATGAATTGTGAAGACAACGTCTAGACATCCTAGAACTGGCAAGAATGAGACCCGATCACCCTAAGACCTTCATAAGTGACGTCATGAAACGTATTACGTGTAAATGGTGTGTGCGCCCATTTGACCGAGGTGGGCCCCTTCGTTCCCGGATCTTTCCCTTGTTGATCTCGTTGACTCGTTATAAAGTAGAATCCAATGGAAATTTTTGGTTCCTATTTCGTATCGAAAGACAAGTACTGTAACTATGCTAACAAGGATTTTCTATGATGGCAATAGGGATGCCATATATGAGAGAGTGACTACAACGCCCTTATTTTCAAAAGTTAGAAATTATGATTTTAAAGCGTGACTTTTCTTCTTAAAAAGTTTATAAATGTTTTCAAAAATATTCATTTTTCTCCAAAATCCAAGTTCTACGTTCTTGATAGCTTTATGACTAAAACGACAAACATAATTTTATAATGCCAACGACGATGTCGAACATGAGTAAATGTCTACGACGAGTATGTCAATAGCATGTACACCCATGAACATATCTATGACTATGTTTTACTATGAAATATGTATGTGAATGTGAATATGTAAATGTATATGTATATGGGGAAGGGTGAAGAACCGTGTCCACGATTGTTTGGCTTATCATCCCGGACGCGGGATGCCCGGACGCGGGATATGGGAGAGCGCCGCACGCGGCGTCCGTGTATGCGATATATGATATATACGACATGTGTGTTGGGACCTTTGTTAGGGAGGGTGGGGAGAACCTGATGTACTCGGCGTACGTAAGGTAAGAAAAGATAATCATGGAGATGTGGTACGGATTTCTTGAAAATGTCTTGTATCGAAATGTCTTACATTTCTTGTATACGGGATACGGGCACCGTATTACGGGAAAATGGGCTAGGCATGCGCGGTATCTCGCCTACGGGGGCATACACATGTACGGTGTTACTTCGTACCAAAAGATAAGCTCTCGTACATCTATTCCGTTATGACTTTATATTTATGTTCATTTACTATGTTATTATTCATGCCATACGTACTCGGGGTACCTTATTCGTGCGCGTCCCTGCTTGCGGACGCCGCGTTTACGCCGCGCGGTCGGCCAGACGTACGGTTTTGGTTCTAAGCCTCACAGCCAGCACTTGTGAGCCCTCCCTGTTTCGGAGCCTCATTCCCTTGGTGCTTATTTTGTGTATATATGTACGGGAACGGCCGGCACTTCGGCCCTTTCTTCCGTATATGTGTACTATGTTTAGAGGCTCGTAGACGATTTGTACGATAGATGTTTGTATCTCGGGTTATTGTATAGCGTGATAGCAAAGTTTATTATTCCATGTTTATGATGACGCTAATGTAAATGTTCTGTAACGAAAAAAAAAATTGCACAGCTCCTATGGCCCACTTGATAATGAGAATAGGATGCGAGATAAGGGGTGCTCGGTACAAGTATCGGGTACTCGTCACGACCCCTAGACGGGTCGTGACATCTAGGAACTGTTGACCTTCTTTTTGTCATAGATTGTGCGATAGAGCCAAGTTATAGGAGAATGAGATCCCATACGCAAGCCTTGCATACGACGAAAGGAGGCAAGCAACGGTATGGAAAGGCCATAAGGGCAAATTTGGAAATATCCGTTTCGTTAATTGAAATAGAAAGTTGGATGGTTCGGATGTGATGTATGGTCAACATGTATTGTAAAGGTATTGTTGGCATTTGCAACGTACGATTTTCGAGCAATAAGAGTTTGTAAAGGTGATATGGGAGGGTACGAAAAGGGTAAAATAGTAAGTGTACAAGAAAAGACGATGTTACGGGGTATCCCGAAATTTGTAAGGTTTTGACTAGTCCCCAGGACATGTAATAAAGGCCATACGAGGAAATGGACGGGAATATATCGGGAAGATTAAGGCACCAAATCCCACCAAAGCTTCGGAGTTAAGTGTGCTCAAAGGGAGCAATTTCATGATGGGTGACCCGCAGGAAGTTTCTCGAAAATTTTCACAAATGTAGATTCAAGAAACAAATGGGGGAATTAGAGTGTATAAGATGGTTGGAGGCCACAAAAAGGCCACGTAGCACGCGACAAAGCGTATTAGAGGAGAGACATAAAGTACGTCACAGTTCTAGAATTTGGATAGGCAAAGGTTTTGGAAGTATTCGTGGGCTAGTTGA
>NW_026716668.1:0-33447 GCF_029784015.1 Lycium ferocissimum
AAAAAAAAACTCCAAGTAAAGGTGAAACTAGGGTTTTGTTCAAGTGAAGAGTTTGCACCCAAGGTTCATTCCTACACCATCTACGGTAAGTTTTATGGTGTTTTCATGTTGTTTAAGGTATTTGAAATTTGAAACACTTGGATTATAGTTGGAAATAGAAAATGGGTCATGAATGTGGGAATAATGTCACTTGTGAGTAATGGTTGGATTGAGTCATGATTCTTGATGTATTGTGATTATAATCATGTTATAAATGATGATGAGAATGTGGGATAGACGTTGTATATGAATGAACGTAATCGTGTGTTATGACCATAAATATGGATGATTGGAAGTGAATCAAGAAGTAAGGATAATGTAGGTGAATAAAGGCTATTGTTATGATGTTGTGAATGTTAGTATTGATGTTTGGGAGTTGATACATGATATGGAAGAAGTCGTATAAATAAAGGAGATGCTATCCAATTTTCTCTAGCTTTAGTCATGTATGCTAAGCTGTCGATTTTCTAATGATAGTATAACTCTAATGAAGGTAGAAACGTGAGCATTGAAGGAGAACGTGCAAGTGATAGAATAGTTGAACAGAAAGGTATGTCAGGATAACCCTTCTTTCATAAGGCATGGTTCTTTGGCCAAATATCTATTCTTCTATGAGCCTATGATATTCTCCAATGATTCTATCTCTAAAAAGCTACTAAGCTCATTGTCACACCCTTAATCCGATAGGGTGTGATGGGCACCCGACCCTTACCTAGGGCCGAGCGAACCCGCTGACTCTTATGACATTCGTAATTATACTGGGCCTTTAATCATAACATAATTACAAAACAGAAATTTTCAGAAAGTCAAACATACTGTCCACCTCTTTCAAATCAAATAAAATTTGTAGCATATGAACTTATAACACAATACATAATAATACATCGGGCTACATAGCCTCTTACATAACCGACATCTTATACCCACGACACTGTCTGCAAAGTCTTTAACGTAGAACATGAAACCATAACATAATAATCTGACTCGGCAGTACTCCGGAGAAAATGGAGCTCGCCAATCCCGCTGGAACATCTTCTACTAATGTCTTCGACTCACCTAGGTGTACTGCGCGGCATGAAACGCAGCCCCCGAAGAAAGGGGCCAAGACGAATATGTACCGAGTATTAAATGGGAAATCCATTAACAGCATCATAACCGGAATGGAAACCACAGAAAATAAATATAGGAACCGGAGAGTCATAACTTGCCTATGTAACACTTATCATGTATATACATATGCCGGTAAGCAAAACATATCATAATCATGTCAATTCGGAAATCATATGCGAAGTACAGAAAACAGATTTAGTAATCGAATGTCGAAGGTGTGGCTTATCTTTTTGAAGAACATTTCTGTCTCATATATATATAGAAAATAGATCATCTCATAATAGCTGACATTAACCGATGTGGGATTCGCCTAAACCAATGTGGGATTCGCCTAAACCAGTGCGGAATTTTGCCTCGCCACCGGGTTTGCCCCATATCGGGTTTGCCCCGCATTGGGTTCGCCCCACCGCCTCCTCCGAAATAAAATGATCGTATTTCGAATATGTATACATATAACTTGTGCGTGTCTGGCCCTCCGATGTGAGGGACTCGCAGAAATGTAATCCTTACATTGTCATATCATCACATTAAACAGAATTATCAGATTATCAAATTATCGCATTAAGCAGAATCATCGTATTACCGTATCGTCAGATTATCATGTCATTAGATTATAATAGCATCGGATTATCATATCATCAGAACAGACTTATTATATTATCAGATCATCACATTATCAAGTCAACACGTCATCGGATCATCGCATTATCATATCATACCCCATGCGGCCCATAATGGACCGGCGGACGGAACGTGGTCGCCCCCCGTCGCCTTGGGCGCCACAACTCATCATACTTCGGAAGTTTTCAGATCTCCTGCATCTCCATCACACATCATATCATATAACCACGGTACCCGACCAAAAGGGGCTCGGCGTAGCGGACACATCATAACACCATAATATTAGTCGCTCATCATACTTCGGAAGCTCATCATACTTCGCATTGTGCACACGATAGTACCGGCCCGGACTCGGCGGGGAATAACAAAAATGTGCACGGTTAATCGTGGGATCTATATGCCATTCAAAACATTCATACAGATTCCATAGAATAATCAAACGAATTATCATTTACAAGCCAAAGCAATAGTCAGATCAAGTTCCTTCCGAACATTACTCAAAAGCATATCAAATAAAACTTTATCCATCATAGTTACGTATCAAAATCATATGCATACGGATTCTCATTTCTTACATTTACACAGACTTACCCTTAATATTCAAGGACAAATTATCATTTACAAGCCGATGGCACTGACCAAATCAAATCTCTTCCAGATATTATCCGGGACTTATCAAATAGAACTTCAGGCGTCATAATCACGTATTAGAATCATATATATACGAATTCTTATTTTAGACTTAACAGATAAATAAATAATCACATGCGGGGGTCGGATTGCTAATTTTATTAGGTTCTTTTAACAAGTCATCAGAACTACATAACAGAATATCTTGCGGGCCCACGGACCAGTATCAACCGATCCGAGCCCGCCTTGAAACATTATAATCTTAATACACTACAGAACTTCCTACGGACATATCGAAGCGATCCGAGCCTTCCTATGGAAGTTACGGACGTTCGTAGTTTCAAACTCTTTTATGAACCTATCTTTCCATACATATTCATTTTTAGTCATACAAAGGCATAAGGACCACAATTTGACTACATTATAAATATGGATATCGAGAAACAAATAAGAATCACGGACATGCTCGGATCGCAGGAGTAGAGTTACCTCGGGGATCGTATCATAGCCTATTTATACTAAGACATGCCAAAGAAAGAGAGGTGAGCTTTACATACCTTGGCCGCCCTCTGAACTAATCCAAACTTGAGTCTCGACTTCTCACGATCTACAAAATGTCATTACGCGTCAACCATTAGTCATAACATTGAAGAATTCAATTACAAACCATCACTTGTCTATAAAAATTCCGAAAGCATCTCCCTATAAATCCAACACCCCCGAGAATTCAACTCGGCCAAATCAAAACAACCAACCCAACAATCATATTTACAACATCAATAATCCATTCACAAATATTCAAGACAATCCAACCCATGTCTTACTTCACCCGAAACTTCCAAATGCCATAAGAACAACCACAATACATTTCTCTCTTCCCAATTCATAAACTATATCAACACTTCCATACGTTAGCAACATTATTTCCATCAACACAAGAAACTATAGTAAAGTCATATTAATTTCCAAAACAGCCCGCAACACCACAACTTCACCATGAGTCATCAAACATTCATTTTATATCATGATATTCACAACCACGACAAGCAAAATACTAAATGAAATTTGTTCATCTCTTCCACACAAAACAGCCACCATTCGGCCACTACACCAATCACACACAACTTTATGAATTTCATCCATTTCTACACATCATAACGTATACAAACCATCCATAACCACAACTAAAATACCAAGTAGATTCAATTCACTCCTCGTGTACAAACACTCTCACTCACGGCCACACATACCAATATACAACCTTTCATGATTTTCATCCATTTCCATGCATTATAACACGTCCAAAACATCCACAAAACATGCAAAAGAGAATTGAATCATACCTTTTCCTCTTGCCTCCTTCACTCTCGGCTAAGTTGTATATGGCAAGACAAATGATCTACTTCTTCCAACAACTCCTCCACATGATAGAGGACCTTCCATTTAGTTGAAAATCTGGAGGAAAATTATTTTTCATGACCACTCTCCAAGCTCCTTGTTCGGCCAGCTTGGCCGAACTCCCCTCTTCTCTCTTTTCTTTCTCTTGATTTCTCTAGAACTTAAAATGATGAAAGCTTGCCTTCTTTGATCATCCCTCCATATATATACATATTAACATGGCACATGAACATGCACATGGCCAAGCACATGGCCGGCCATGTGCTCCCCTTTTTCTTTCTCTTTTTTTTTTTTTTCTTTTCCCTCCAAACTTCTTCAAATTTCTAGAGTTTTCCAAATGACAAAAGATGAATTCTTGCCTTGTCATCTTTGTCCCCAATATGTTTTTGGCCACCAAAGCATAGGATGAACAAATGTTTTATTGCATGGCTTGCAACAAGTGGCCAAGGCACAAGTGGGACCCACGGCCACATTGGCTTTTCCAAAAAAATTCATGAACTAATAGAAACTTCTAAATTCCACATTTTCCGTCAATATTCCATGCCCATAATAATTACAAGTGACTTGCGCATTAAAACAAAACCGGAGAATGGCCTTACCCTTAACTTCCCGCCATTAACTCGGAATATTCGAACGTACAAAATGCGAGGTATAACACTCATGATCCTCGATATGTTACGATTGTACTAAATTCCTTATACGACGATTAATCCGCTAAGGATAGATGTAAAAACGACGATAGTAATGATGCTAATAATGCTTATGCGCTTATATGTATATGTGCCTATGCATGGCTATTATGAAACAGAAGCTTATATGGCCGGGTAGAATTTAGTAAATATGTATATATATAATGCGCGCGCACCGCAAGCTTGGGTACGGATAACCACGAGCCTTGGTAGGGCCAGGTATGTATGACACTGAGCCTTGGTAGGGCCAGGTATGTGAAACACCGAACCTTCATGGTCGGGTATGTTATGTAAATGCTATGTATATGATATGAGCATGAATACCAATATGTTACGAATATGGAAATGCTATGAAAATGAATATGTAAATGAATGCGAGCATGAATGGAAATATGACTACGAATACGAAAATGGATACGAAATGTAAATGAGTACGGATACGAATATGGATGTATGTACACGGATACGCAATAGAAATGAAATGTCCCTATGAAAAGCAAGTAAGTGTTATGACGATGATACTATTATCTCCCACCCTATGCTATTTCTTATGTTGCTTATTATGCTTCTATAATGTGATCATGCTTTACACACTCAGTACATTCTTCGTACTGATGTCCTTTTGTCTGTGGATGCTGCGTCATGCCCGCAGGTAGCCAGGGAGACAGGCTCGATCCATAGCTTCATTACTCAGGGACTACATAGCGGGGCTCCATTTCATTCGGAGCTACAGCTTTTGGTATTGATTCTTTTGTGTACATATTTATGGGCACGGCGGGGTCCTGTCCCGCCTATATGATATGGCATATTCTTTTTAGAGGCTCGTAGACATGTGTATATGGTTAGATGTGTTTGGCCTTGTCGGCCTATATTTTGGATATCATTTTGTTAGCCTCGTCGGCTTATGTACATTAATATGGGCATAGTTACTAGTGATGATATAAATGTATGGTTGCCCGATGGGTTTAGTATGATTGATGAATGAAAAATCATGATTTAGCTATGTGGCTCACGTAGATGTAATGTGAAAGTATGTTAAGAGGTGCCGGGTGGAGTTGCACCGGTGCCGCCGATGGCCTCCGTTGGGTCGTGACAAAAGTGGTATCAGAGCAGTTCTGTCCTAGGGTGTATCTATGAGCCGTGTCCAGTAGAGTCTTGGTTATGGGTGTGTTATGTGCCACACTTATAAACAAGAAGTAGCAGGCATTTTTGGAATGAATGACCTTCTTTCTTCATAAGAATCGTGCGATAGAGCTATGATATAAAAACTTCTTGTTCCTTAACCGTGTGTTATGTATTTCGTAGAGATAAAGAGAAAGGCTACGGCGGCCCAAAAGGGCAAACAAAGGCGAGAAAAGCGGGCTGAAAGAGCACCGCCACCAGTAGTAGAGGAAAGTGAGCCCCAGAATGCGGCTCAATCTCAGTCCTCCCGTTCAGTGCCTATTTTAGAGGAGCGTGAGGGAGCCTCAGCCCCAGCTCCAGCACCTCCGGCTCCTCCACTGGATGCTTCGAGCCAAGATGTAAAAGAGGCCATTCATTTGCTTACTCAATTGGTTGCGCCCGGACTCGGTGGCAAAGTACGGGCAAGGTGATGGGGTCATTAGTGGTCACCGTGATTTTATTAGTTTGAACCCTCCGAAATTCTTTGGATCAAAGCTGGATGAAAACCCTCAGAATTTTATTGATGGTATATTGAGGACACTTCGGTTGATACATGCTTCGGACACCGAATCGGTGGAGCTAGCATCCTATAGATTGAGGGATGTTGCGGTTCATTGGTACACAGTTTGGATGGCTTTACGGGGAGCCAATGCGCCTCCTCCGGTATGGCAAGAATTTGTAGACGCTTTCCTCCGACATTATTTGCCTCCAGAAGTTCGGCGAGCTAGAGCCGATAAGTTTTTAAATTTGAGGCAAGAAAGCATGAGTGCTCTAGAGTATAGTCTCCGTTTCAATTCTTTGGCTAGGTATGTTTCGGCCATGGTAGCGGATATGGGTGACCGAGTGCACCGATTTGTGAAAGGCCTAGGGCCACATTTGATGGATAGGTGCTTGACTGCGTCCCTTCAGGACAATATAGATATTTCACGCATCCAGGCCCATGCACAGAATTTAGAAAAAAGCCTACAACAACAAATAAGTGAGCGTGAGCATGTAGAGGGCATAACAAGAGGGCTAGATCTTCAGGTCCGATGGGTGATTATAGAGGCGGGCACAGACAGCAATTTTCTAGGCATTCAGGCCATTCCATGACTAGTGCGCCTCCACAATTTTCAGGCCAGAGATTTGATAGATCTACTCATCTCGGGCCGAGTCAGAGCTTTTCGGGATCTCAGCTCAGGGGTGATTCGGGTCAGGCGAGGCCACCCGCACCATAATGTTCCCAGTGTGGGAAGTTACATTGGGGTCAGTGCCGATTGGGTTCAGAGGTTTACTATTCATGTGGTTGACCAGGCCATATTATACGTGATTGCCCCTCAGTTGGTGGTAGAGGTAGGACCCAGCCTTTAGGGTCGGTAGCTGGATCTTCATCATCTATACGCCCACGGGGCCAGGTTCACACGCGCGCCGGTCGGCCATGGTAGAGGCAAGAGGGAGAGTCCCCGGTTCTAGCGGTCCTCAGTACCGTATTTATGCTTTGGATGGATGCTAAGATCTTGAGTCTTCTCCTGATGTTGTCGCAGGTATATTATCGGTATTTTCTCATGATGTATATGCTTTGATAGATCCGGACTCCACATTGTCATATGTTACTCCGTATATTGCGAGTCGGTTTAGAGTTAAATCAGAGTCGATCAAACCTTTTAAGGTGTCTACACCCGTTGGTGAATCGGTAATAGCTAGTCGAGTATATAGAAACTGCATAGTTGTGATTTGTGACCATCATACTATGGTTGACTTACATGAGTTTAAAATAGTAAATTTTGATGTTATTATGGGCATGGATTGGTTGGCTTCTTGCTATGCCAATGTTGATTGTAGAATGAAAATGGTTCGTTTCTAATTTTCGGGAGAACCAGTTTTAGAATGGAAAGGAAATACTGCGTCACTAAAAGGTAGGTTTATTTCCTATCTAAAGGTAAGGAAAATGATCACAAAGGGTTGCATTTATCATCTAGTTCGGGTTCAAGATGTAGAAACTAAACTGCCGACTCTTTAGTCAGTTCCCGTAGTGAATGAATTTCCGGATGTGTTCCCGGAAGAGCTTCTAGGCCTCCCTCCCGAGCGGGAGATTGATTTTGCTATTGATGTATTGCCAGACACTAAGCTATATCTATTCCTCCTTATAGAATGGCTCCCGCAGAATTGAAAGAGTTGAAGGAGCAATTGAAAGACTTGCTTGAGAAAGGCTTTATTAGGCCTAGTTCATCCCGTGGGGAGCACCCGTATTGTTTGTCCGAAAGAAAGATGGCTCCTTGAGAATGTGCATTGACTACCGGCAACTGAATAAGGTGACGATTAAGAATAAATTTCCTCTTCCGAGGATTGATGTCTTATTTTACCAATTACAAGGTGCCAAATGGTTTTCAAAGATAGATTTGAGATTCGGGTATCATCAAGTGAGAGTTAGGGAGAAAGATATCCCTAAGACAGCCTTCAGAACAAGATATGGCCATTTTGAGTTCCGGGTAATGTCATTTGGGCTAACTAACGCACCGGCAGTGTTTATGAATTTGATGAACATGTGTTCAGACCCTTCCTAGATCTATTTGTGATTATATTCATCGACGATATCTTGGTGTATTCTAGATCCGAGGCAGAACATGCGGATCATTTACGTACTGTCCTCAGAGTTCTTCAAACTCGAGAGTTGTTTGCAAAATTTTCTAAGTGTGAGTTTTGGTTGAACTCAGTGACATTTTTGGGGCACATTGCTTGTTGCCCGATGGTATTCGGGTAGATATCCAAAAGATTGAGGCCGTGAAGACTTGGCCAAGGCCCACAACTCTCTACGGAGGTTCGTAGCTTTCGGGCTTAGCGGGATATTACGGGGAGATTTGTTGAAGGTTTTTCTTCTATTCTCGCACCACTCACAAAGCCGAGCCGTAAATCGGCTAAGTTTCAATGGACGATGTCTTGTGAACGTAGTTTCCAAGAGCTAAAAGATAGATTGACTTCTGCCCCATCGACACTTTCAGAGGGATTGGAAGGTTATGTTATTTATTGCGATTCTTCAGGCGTTGGGCTAGGCTGTGTGTTGATGAAACATGGTAAAGCAATTGCGTATGCTTCAAGGCAATTACGAAAGCATGAGAAGAATTACCCAACCCATGATCTTGAATTGGCTGCAGTGATTCATGCATTAATGATGTGGAGACATTACTTGTATGGTGTTCATGTGGATATTTACACATATCATAAGAGCCTTCAGTATATCTTCAAGCAAAAAGAGTTAAATTTGCGGCAACGACGATGGTTGGAATTTCTAAAAGATTACGATGTTGACATCCTATATCACCCCGGAAAGGCAAATGTTGTGGCTGATGCTCTTAGCCGTAGATCTATGGGAAGTTTGTGTGATGTACGACCAGAGAAAAGAGATATGGCCCGTGAGCTCCAGCAGTTAGCTATCCTAGGAGTTCGAGTAGTGGACTCAAATAATAGGGGGACTACCATTCAGAATTTAGCAGTCTCGTCGCTAGTAATAGAAGTGAAAGAGCAACAATACGAAGATCCCATACTGATGCATTACAGAGATACACTCCCTCAGAAGGAGAAGTCATCATTTGAGATTGCAGGAGACGGAGTTCTGCGATATCGAGGTAGATTATGTGTTCCTGATGTGGCAGGTTTACGTCACCAAATATTGAGAGAAGCTCATTGTTTCCGTTATTCTGTCCATCCCGGAGCAACGAAAATGTATCATGATCTTAAGCCTATATATTGGTGGAATGGGATGAAGAAAAATATAGCGAAATTTGTAGCTCAATGTCCCAACTGTCAACAAGTGAAAATCGAGCACCAAAAGCTTGGTGCGGATTGTTGCAAGCTATAGAAATTCCAACTTGGAAGTGGGAAGTAATTAACATGGACTTCATTACAAAGCTTTACCCCCGTTCTCGACGTAAGTACGATTCCATATGGGTGATTGTGGATAGACTCACGAAGTCAACTCATTTCTTACCGGTCGAACTACGTATGTGGCGAGAAGATTATGGAAAGCTTTATGTTAAAGAGATAGTGCGACTCCATGGTGCTCCGCATCTATTATCTCGATAGAGGAACTCGGTTTACAACTAATTTTTGGAAGTCCTTCCAAGAGGGTTTAGGGACTCAAGTGAGCCTTAGCACGGCATTTCATCAAGGTCACGGACAAGCTGAACGTACTATTCAGACTCTTGAGGATATGTTACGAGCATGTATGTTAGAGTTTGGAGGTAATTGGGATGATCACTTATCCCTTATTGAATTTGCTTACAACAATAGTTATCATTCTAGCATTCAAATGGCACCGTACGAGGCTTTATATGGGCGAAAGTGTAGATCCCCAATTGGGTGGTTTGAAATGAGAGGCTTATGATAGGGCCGTACTTGGTAAACATTTGCAGGATATTTTAAAGTTAAGCTCATACAAGTCGGTTGTTAGCAGATTAGCAACCCAAAGTCATCAAAAGTTGGGATAATCGTCGAAGGGACTTAGAGTTCACAAGTTAAAGATCATTTTAAGGTGTCGCCATGGAAATATTATGGAGATTTGGCAAGAAGGGGAATTAACCATGATATTGGGCCTTATGAGATTGTGCGCAAAGTAGGCAAATTATGATTAATGAATTAGATTACAATTAAGTGGGCCCCACCACTTGGCCAAATATAATTCCATGTTCGATGATAATGGGACACGTATCGAGATCCTACTAGGATGTCACCAGAAATGATGTGTGCTTATAAAGTTGAATTTGAAGAGATACCCATTGCCATATTAGATCTTGGAGGCTTAGAAACAAAGAAGTGTCTCCTCTTACCGAGAAACAATAACCGAGAGAATGACATGGGAAGTGAAAGGAATTATGAAATCCAAGTACCCAGCACTTATTTTTATACCATTGCATTGTTAAAATTCCTTGATAGAAAAACATTAGAGAAAAGAGGTATGTATGCTCTCCTTTTAACTTCCGGAGTTTTCAAGCTTTGAGCCAAACTCAATTGATTTTCATGGTGTTCTCCGTGAAGGCATTGGATTATGGAAATAAGTGTTCATTAAGGAAATAAGAAAATTTTTTCAATTCCGAGAACCTAACGTTGAAGGGAATTTATTAGGGTAAGAATTGATCACTTCTTATTTTTTTAGGGTGAGTTTGGATGTGTTGTGAACATATATAAATGTATTTTGGATGTGTAAAAAAATGTATTTGATGACCCTAAATTTGTTTCAAAGACGTGTCAAGGTAAGAGGAGAAAGTTGCCAAGAAAAGGCAAGGTATGGATGCTGGTATCGAATGAAGGTTTAATGAGTAACATGTTAACGATGTAATTGTTTGTGTTTTGGAGAAGAGTTATAATATAGTTTCTTGTATATATGTTAATGATGGTGTTAAGCAAGTGTTAAGAAGGTTCCACGAAGGATTGGAAGAACGAAAAGAATGTATTGTTGTTATTCTTGTTGAACTTGGAAGATTATATGTCCGTATTTGTGTTGGTCCGATGTTTGGAAGTCCGTATAACGGAAGAGGTCGGGAATGTCCTCGAGTCATGTTTGAATATTATACGGGTTGATACTTGAATGTATGATTAATGATCTTTGGTTTTGGTTGTATATAGTTGGTTTGATATGTACAAAACGTGTCAATTTTTAGAAAGGAGTTACTAACATTAGAATGCGTTTTGAATCTCTTCGTAGTTTAATCGTAGTTCTTGATGTCTACAAGTATGAGAGCTTGAGATATTGTTGGGCTAAGCGTATACGTGTTCAAGTTGCGAGTAAACACAAAGGTATGAATCTTATCCTTTCTTTCATTTGGCATGTCCTAGATGTAAGTATGATATGATATGAGCTTTGGCGAACTAATTCTATTCTGAAGTTTCTCGAGCATGTTTTATGATTCTTATTCACTTAAGTTTTGTATTGGTTGCTTAAGATGATCGAGCTATTACCCTCGACTTTTATATGATTAAATAGTAAATGATGCAAAAAGTTTCTATTCTTAAAAACTTCATTATTGAATAATGTTCATAACTTTTGTATATGTTGTGATTATGCATTGACTTGATACATGTCTATGACATGGGATAGACCTTATATTTGATATAGTTCGTAATGATATTCAGGATGATTGGAAGTGTGTGAGAAGTCTCGATAATCGAGGTTGATTAGTCTACTTATCTATTGAGTTTGAAAAGTTATTATATATGTATATGGTTGATATATCGCTCGTGCATGAAGTACATCTTTAAAGGAGTCCTGTCCGTAGACATGTTCTCGTGCTTTAGTCATTGCATCATTCACCGAGTCCCTCACTAGAGGGCCGGGACACGTTATATGTATATATATATATGATGAAATGATGACATGATGATATGATGATACGGGGATAGGTGGCCGGGATGGCATATGATGAATTTTCATAAGGCAGTCCCTCACAGAGGTTAAGGACACGTTATATGTACATGTATATGATGATTTTATCTTTAAAAGATCACTAGAGGGCCGGATACGTTATATATGGATATGTACAGGATGATTATCTAATTATGTCACGAGTAAGTCCCATAAGTAGGGTAATGGTATATGATAATGATGCCAATGATTTATGTACTCACAATGTATATGTTCTTGTATGATTATTATTGTAATACCGAAATCTTTACTTCGGTTATGATGCATGTTGATGTATGTCATGCTTTACATGCTCGCACATATTCCGTACTAACCCCCTTCGGGAGGCTGTCGCGTTTAGTCACCGCAGTTGCCATGGCTGGTGTATGTGAAGATTTCTACCGAACCTTCATGGAGCATGCTATGTAAATGATATGTATATGAATACGATATATGTATATGTATACTCGGGGTACGCGGGGCCCCGTCCCGTCATAAATGAGCACGGATACTATAGATGTATGTACACAATCGTGGGTTAGAAATGGATAGTTATGAAAAGCCTTTGTGTATAAGACACTATATCTTTGGGACCTATGCTATTTCTTATGGCAGTATATATATATATATATATATATATATATGTTGCTCATGTTGTGTGTAGTCATTACATTGCGTTATAAACATATATGTTTTCGCGAGTGTACTATGATATCCGTTGAAAGTTGTAACTAACTCCCAGGAGACACAGTTGCAGTGATATGTCTATATATGGGAGCTTTTGAGACGACATCTTGCCTTTGGTTCTTTATTATTTTGTGGTACATTATAGTTAACGGGTGTATACGGGGTGTCCCTCGGGCACTAGTCACGGCCTACGAGGTTGGGTCGTGATAAAGTGGTATACGGTTAGATCCTCGCATTGTCTACGTACCGTGTATATTTTGATAGTCTTGTTTATCGGTGTGTTGTGCACCACATCTATAAACGGGGAGGTTGATGGCATATAGGATGTTACCTTTCTTTCATATGGAATTAGTATGAATAATGGATAGGAAATGAGATTTCTTATACTAACCTTTGATTTCGTGAAAGAATGACATCATTAAGAAAGTCGAATCGACGATTGGAAGTTACAAAGCACGTGGTAGGTAAGAAAAGACACTGAAAAATATGTCGGGTAAGGTATTGAAGTATGATTGAAATGTAAAGTTGAAGATTAAAAAGGAATGAAGAAAGTGTCTCACATAGAGTGTAAGCACATACGAGGTATGTTCATCATTTTTAATCGTTGTAAGGATATCATAATTGGGATCCCAATGTGTACGATATTATATATATATATATATATATATATATATATATATATATATATATGTTCTAGCGAGGCATTGTTGGTATTTCGCGTGCCTTTTTCGAGATGGTAAGTAATCCATGGAGGAAACATGACCAAAATTTTCACTAGAAATAAAAAAGCATCACGATATAGGTTCAAATATGACTTGAAAGAATGTACCAATAGTAATGGTCAAGATTTGACTATATACCCCATTATGGATGACCTCGAGAAAGGAGTTAAGAATTGATAGTAATACAAATGTGAGGTCATCATATGCAAAAAGATAGTAAAGAAAGGTGTCACACACAGACAATTCATCTATGGGTCCGGAAAATCTTGATATAATGTTATATCGAGGTATAAGAATTGACAAGGGATAAGTATGAAGTAATAGATTTTGAACACACAAGGAAGAAGTAGCATAGAAAAAAAGTTTCATGGATTTTGAATTTCATCCCCACAAGTGTAGATATCAAGGATAAGATCTTGATCGGGAAGGTATAGCATTAAGGGATTTACACCATAGATTGAATACGAAAAAAAAATGTGAATATAATGAGGATTGTTATGAAAACAAGTTCCTAGTAGGCACTGGCCAAAGCTATGACGTGATGTTATGACTAAGAATATCTTTAAAGGAATAAGTGTGGGATGAAAATGAACTATAGAACGAATAAGAAAGATTTATCAAGTTCTTTTATAGAAAGTTTCGAATAAAGATTATATGGTAACGGAAATGATATCAATGACACAAGGAAAGAAAGAGTAACTCGAAAGGAGGAAATAAGAAAAAGCGAGATAACAAAGGTAAGTAATAGGTCATGACATTTATAGCCGAGAACACGAGTAATATAAGTGATGGAAGGGTGAAAGACCAAACTATAGAAAGATGAGTCCATTAGGTGGATAAATGCTAGAAAATGATTAGGTGTGATATGAATAAACATGAGATGAAGGTGATACGTTTTAGCCATATGAAGTCTTATCGGATTAGTGCGAAAAGTAATGTGTTCGAATCATAGAATAGAGGTAGTATAAGATTCCTCGTGCATAGGAATAAAAGATAGACATAGACGGGGAGAAATGATAAGCAAGTTTACGTGAAGCACCCATGATAGACGTAATTAATTGAGAACAGTATGAAATGAAAGGGGAGATATATTTATGAACTTAGGTGTAGATACGACGACAAGGTAATAAGATAAGGCTATTAAGAATAAACTTGATATGATTTTGAGTAAGTTAGACACGCTGCGGTACACAACAAGTGTTTCGCATAAGGCATTTTGTCTTGCGTGCAACATGCATTTCTGAAATAGGTTGAATCCTTAAGGGACAAAGCATAATTTACTGGCACAATGGTGTATTATAAACTCATCAAAGGAAATAGATGATATAGGCTTGGGATAAAGATAATATTTCAAAAGAACTTTGGACACTTATCGTCGGACTATATGTCCGACTTATTGAGATTGGAACGACTACGGAAATACTAATTAACTATTGATTGGGATGAGTGGAATGTGGCCTTAATAGTTGTTACGTTGTGTCCTTGTTACTCGATGGAATAATACTTGGGGTTTGATGAAATTTTGTACTATATATATAAGGAGGTTTGGGTGATGTTGTTAAGGCTTTTCGTCTCATGATAAGTTATGTAGTGAAGTGGAAAAGAATGGAGATGGAAAATTTCATCCGATACTTTTATACTCGAGTAATGCGACCAACGTAACAACTCATCCGAGGCCACATTCCACTCATCCCAATCAATAGTTAATTAGTATTTGTAGTCGTTCCAATCTCAATTAGGCGGACATATATTCGCGAAATAAGTGTCCAAAGTTCTCTTGAAATATTATCTTTATCCCAACCTATATCATCTATTTCCTTTGATGAGTTTATAATACACCATTTGTTCCTCAAGCCTACCGTCTTTGTCCCTTAAGGATTCCACTATTTCCGAGATGAAGTCGTGTGCACGCAGTGACTCCCCTTATGCCTTATGCCTTTTTACCCTTGTTGTGTACCCAATATTCGGCTTCTAACTTACTCAAAATCATATCAAGTTTATCTTAACGATAGCCTTATCTTATTACCTTGTCGTCGTAACTACACCTTTAAGTTCATTAAATATATTCCCCTTTCATTCCATACTGTTACTCAATTAATTACGTCTATCTTGGGTGCTTAATAGATTCCTATCATTTCTCCCGTCTATGTCTATCTTTGGCCGTTGCGCACGAGGAATCTTACCCCACCTTTGTATGTTTCTTAACACATTAGTCTTTCGCACAATCCTTTTCATTGTCAAAACATATTCCGTTCATTCATGTTTATACGTGTCATTTGGTCATTTTCTAGCATTTATTCTACCCGTTTTCATCCTTTCTATAGTTTGGTCTTTCACCCTTCCGTCACTTATATTACTCGTGTTCTTCTATAAACGTCATGACCTATTACTTACATGACTCGTTATCTCGCTTTCTCCTTATTTCTTCTTGAAATTACTCTTTCTTTCCTTGTACTCATTATCATTTCCGTTACCACTATAATCTTTATTCTCAACTTTCCCTATAAAAGAACTGTATAACTCCTTCTTATTCGTTCTATAGTTCACTTTTCCATCCCACACTTGCCTTTACATTCTAGTCATTTAAATCACGTCATATCTTTGGCCACTTTTTCACTAGGCTTTACTTGTTTTCGTAACAGTACTCATTATATTCCCATTTTATATCCTGTTCGTATTCAATCCTATGTGTGTAACTCTCCTTAACCTTATACCCTTCCCGATCAATCTTATCCTTGATATCTCAGTGCACCGTCCTATGGGACATTCATATGGGGTCACAATTCTTTTTTTTTTCTATGCCCTTGATATACTATTATTTCTTTTAACTATTAACTCATCATATTTTATCCCTGCTTATCAATTCTCGTGACTTTAATATAACACTCTATCAAGATTTGGTCAAACTTTTTTTAAATCATCTCTTAGTATCACTAGCCCTTTCCAAATTCCTTTTTACCATATCGACATCGACCTCCTAATGCTATTACTATCAATGATATTTAACTTATTTCTCGAGGTCTATGTGAGAGCTTGTCAAATCTATCATTACTATTGGTACAACCTTTTCAAGTCATATCACAAAGTTTCTGCATTCTCTTTTTATTTCTGGAAAATTTGTTCGTAGTTTCCTGATGTATTACTTACCATCTCGAAACATGCACCGGAGGAAATACCAACAATGCCAACTCCACCCGGCCAACATATATATATTTACATTATATCATATCAGCTAAATCACACAGGGATCCCAATATCAACTAATGGAAGATTTAAAAATAATATATACCTCGTATGCCCAACACAATGCCCGTTACACTTTCTTGTTTACTTCCCTTTTAATCTTCAACTAACACATTTCAATCATAAATATACCTTACCCGACATATATCTTTCATACACTTTACTTACCCGCGTCTTTGTAACTTCCAATATCATCGAGACGCTTTTCATTCCATCGATGTCGTTCGTCGAAATCAAAGGTTAGTATAAGAAATCTCATTTCCTATGACTGGAGCTCTATCGCACGAGTCTTAGATATGAAAGAATGGATCACATCCTAAATGCCCCGCAACCTCCCGTTTATAGATGTGGTGCACAACACACCGATAAACAAGACTCAGTAGACACGGCGTGTAGACACTCCGAGGATGAGCTCTCGATACCACTTTTATCACGACCCAACCATAAGTGGCCGTGACTAGTGCCCGATGGGACACTCGTATACACACCGTAACTATAATCATCCACAGCTAACATAAATAATAACTTATAAACAAAAGGCAAGATGTCGTCTCAAAACTGTCGCATTATATAAATGTATTATAGCAACCTGTCTCCTGGGGAGTTACAACTTTCAACGGACATCGTAGTACATATACATATCATTTATCATAACATACGACTCCTAAAACATATATGTTTATATCTACGCAAGCCGATAAGGCTGCCACTACACACAACATCTCAAAAAAAAAAAATATATATATATATATATATATATATATACGCAAGCCGACAAGGCTGCCACTATGAAAGGGAACGTCCCAAACATAAATCATATTACATAACCGAACAATAACTATATACAAACCCGCGCATATACACGGACCTCTAAGAGTATCAACGGTAACATATGACGGGACGGGGCCCGCCGTACCCCCGAGTAAACATCATACATATAGGAATCCGTGCCAAAGTCTAGGGCTCGGAACAATGAGCGCTCCATATCTTTTAAAGATAGAAATCTTTGGAGGACATCGAGCATTCATAGAAGCATAGAAACGCGACCCTCCGAAGAAGGGGGGTTAGTACGAAAGAAGCGAGTATATAAAGCATGAAATACATCAAGAAGCATCATAATTAGATTTCGGGAGACAAATATGGTAATCAAGAAATCACGTACCGTGCCTTGTAAAGCAAGTCATTCATATCATTATCATATACCATACCCGGCCTATCATGGGACTCGGTGACATAATTAGATAATCATCCTGTACATATCCATATATAACGTATCCCGGCCCTCTAGTGAGGGACTCGGTAAATAAAATCATCATATACATGTACATATAACGTGTCCCAACCCTCTAGTGAGGGACCCGGTGGATAGCATCATCATATGCCATCCTGGCCACCATCCCCGTATCATCATATCATCATGTCATCATTTCATCATATATATATACATATAACGTGTCCGGCCCTGTTCTTAGGGATCATGAATAAATGCGGTGGAGACAACATACGAGAACATGTCCTCCCCGGGACTATTTGAAAGATGTAACGATTGCACGAGCGCAGTAGTGAGTAACCATATACATATAAATCAACTTTTGAGACTCGATAGATAAGTAGACTAGTCAACACTCGAGTATCAGGACGATAGTCGTGTTCAGTATTCTTTGAATATCATTATGAACTATATCAAAATAAGGCCTTAGGGATCATAGACATGTATTAAGTTAATCCGAGTCAGTTTACAAAAGTTATGAACATTATTCATCATAGAGACCTTTAAGAATAGGAACCTTTATGCATCATTTACTATTCAATCATATAAAAGACTCGAGGGTAATAGCTCGATGGCGCCGAGGGTTCTAACATCAAGACTTGAATAAGAATCATAAATCATGCTCGGAACTTGTGAATAGAATTTCCCCAAAGCTCATATCATATCATACTTACATCTAGGACATGCCAAAAGAAAGAAAGGGTAAGCTTTACATACCTTTCAGCGTTTACTCGCAACACAACACGTATACGCTGCCCAACAGTATCTCAACCTATATTAAGACGTCAAGAACTACGATTAAACTACGAAGAGATTCAAAACGCATTCTAATGTTAGTAACTCCTTTCTAGACGATTAGACGACGTTTTGTTTACATTCAAACCAACTATATACAACCAAACCAGCATCACTAATCATACATTCAAGTATCAACCCGAGACTATTCAAACATGACTCGAGGACATTCCGGACAGCCCGTACAATACTCCAAAACAGCCCAACCAACACACAATACAACATATAATCTTACAAGTTCAACAAGAATAACAACAATACATTCTTTTCTTCCAATTTCGTGAACTCTACCAACGACCACACGTTTAACAACATCATTTACATATATACAAGAAACTATATTAACATCATACTAGCTTCTAAAACAGCCCACAAACAATTACAACTCCAACTTGAATCATTAAACCTTCATTCTCACCGTACAATCCATAACAACAACAACCAAAATTCTAAGTAAAATTAATCCATCATTCCTACACAAAACTGTCCACGGCTTGGACAAATGTTAGGCCTTTCTAACATCAACCTATACATTTTTTTACACATCCAATATACATTTATATATGTTCACAACACATCCAAACTCACCCTAAAACATATAAGAAGTGATCAATTCTTACCCTAATACTCAACCCTTCAACGGCTAGAACTTGCAATTGAAATAACACTTGTTCTTATTGCCTTAATGAACACTTTCACGCCATAATCTGCCCTTCCAATTAGGCTAGAACACCATGAAAATCAATTGGAATCAAAGCTTGAAAACTCCCTCAAAGTTAGCCATGGCCGAGAGCCTTCTTTTCTCTTTTCTCTATGTTTTTCTAAGGTGCAAGATGAATTTTAACAATGCAATGGTATAAAAACCAAGGCTGGCCGTGACCTGGTGGTGCTGCCATGGTTGTGGCCGTGAGCTTCTCTCTCTTCTTGGTCAAGAGGGAGAGCTTCTCTCTCCTCTAATTCATTGGTTGAAGATGAAATAAAATATGACTTGCTTTGTCATCAAATTTCTATTTATAAGCCGCACATGATGGTGACACATGTCTAAACTTGACATGTGTCCCATTATCTTTCATGAACAAATTATATTTGGCCAAGTGTTGTGGGGCCCACTTAATTGTCCAATTAGGCTAATTAATCATAATTAATCGCTAATTCCCACTTAATAATTTAATCATGGTTAATTAATCCCTAATCTCCAATAATATTTCCATGCCAATTAAAATTTATAAGCAACTTGTGCATTGAAAAAAAATCGGAGGTTAAAAGTCTTTACCTCGTATCCCAACATTGTCTTGTCCTTAACTTGTCGCGATTAGCTTTAAAATATCCCAATGTTTAAAAATACGGGATATAACACTCCTGCTTCAAACCACCCAATTGGGGATCTACACTTTCGCCCATATAAAGCCTCATACGGTGCCATTTGGATGCTGGAATGATAATTATTATTATAAGCAAATTCAATGAGTGGTAAGTGATTATCCCAATTTCCTCCAAAATCTAACATACATGCCCGTAACATATCCTCAAGAATCTGAATGGTACGTTCAGCTTGTCCGTCAGTCTGCAGATCAAATGCCGTGCTAAGGCTCATATGAGTCCCTAAACCCACTTGGAAGGAGTTCCAAAAATTAGCTGTAAACTGAGTTCCTCTATCTGAGATAATAGATACTGGAACACCATGAAGTCGCACTATCTCTTTAACATAAAGCTTTGCATAGTCTTCTGCTGCATACGTAGTTCTGACTGGTAAGAAATGAGTTGACTTCGTGAGTCTATCCACAATCACCCATATGGAAAATCATACTTACGTCGAGAACGGGGTAAGCCTGTAATGAAGTCCATGTTAATTACTTCCCACTTCCAAGTTGGAATTTCTATAGCTTGCAACAATCCGCCCGGCTTTTGGTGTGCGATTTTCACTTGTTGACAATTGGGACATTGAGCTAAAAATTCTGCTATATCTTTCTTCATCCCATTCCACCAATATATAGGCTTAAGATCATGATACATTTTCGTTGCTCCGGGGTGGACAGAATAACGGGAACAATGGGCTTCTCTCAATATCTGGTGGCGTAAATCTGCCACGTCAGGAACATAATCTACCTCTGCATCGTAGAACTCCATCTCCTGCGATCTCAAATGATGACTTCTCCTTCTGAGGGAGTGTTCTCTGTAATGCATTAGCATGGGATCTTCGTATTGTCGCTCTTTCACTTTCACTACTAGCGACGAGACGGCTAAATTTCGAATGGTAGTTCCCCTGCTACCTGAGTCCACTACTCGAACTCCTAGGCTAGCTAACTGCTGGAGCTCACGAGCCATTTCTCTTTTCTCTGGTCTTACATCACACAAACTTCCCATGGATCTACGACTAAGAGCATCAGCCACAACATTTGCCTTTCCGGGATGATATAGGATATCAACATCATAATCTTTTAGCAATTCCAACCATCATCGTTGCCCCAAATTCAACTCTTTTTGCCTGAAAATATACTGAAGGCTCTTATGATCTGTATAGATATCCACATGGACACCATATAAATAATGTCTCCACATCTTTAATGCATGAATCGCTGCAGCCAATTCAAGATCATGGGTTGGATAATTCTTTTCATGTTTCCATAATTGCCTTGAAGCATACGCAATCACCTTATCATGTAGCATCAATACACATCCTAGCCCAATACCTGAAGCATCATAATAAACAACATAACCTTCCAATCCCTCTAGAAGTGTCAAGGCTGGGGCAGAAGTCAATCTATCTTTTAGCTCTTGGAAATTACGTTCACAAGCATCTGTCCATTGAAACTTTGCTGATTTCTGGGTCAGCTTTGTAAGTGGTGCGAAATAGAAGAAAACCTCCAACAAATCTCCGTAATAACACTGCTAAGCCCGTAAAAGCTACAAACCTCCGTAGGAGTCGTGGGCCTTGGCCAAGTCTTCACGGCCTCAATCTTTTGGCTATCTACCCGAATACCATCGGCTGAAACAATGTGCCCCAAAAATGTCATCGAGTTCAACCAAAAGTCACACTTAGAAAATTTTGCAAACAACTCTCGAGTTTGAAGAACTCTAAGGACAGTACGCAAATGATCCGCATGTTCTGCCTCGGATCTAGAATACACCAAGATGTCGTCGATAAATACTATCACGAACAAATCTAGGAAGGGCTTGAAGACATCATTCATCAAATCCATAAATACTGCCGGTGCATTAGTTAGCCCAAATGACATCACCTGGAACTCAAAATGGCCATATCTTGTTCTGAAGGCTGTCTTAGGGATATCTTTCTCCCTAACTCTCACTTGATGATACCCGAATCTCAAATCTATCTTGGAAAACAATTTGGCACCTTGTAATTGATCAAATAAGTCATCAATCCTCGGAAGAGGATATTTATTCTTAATCGTCACCTTATTCAATTGCCGATAGTCAATGCACATTCTCAGGGAGCCATCTTTCTTCCGAAAAAACAATACGGGTGCTCCCCACGGGGATGAACTAGGCCTAATAAAGCCTTTCTCAAGCAAGTCTTTCAATTGCTCCTTCAACTCTTTCAATTCTGCGGGAGCCATTCTATAAGGAGGAAGAGATATAGTCTTAGTGTCTGGCAACACATCAATAGAAAAATCAGTCTCCTGCTCGGGAGGAAGGCCTGGAAGCTCTTCTGGGAATACATCCGGAAATTCGTTCACTACGAGAACTGACTGAAGAGTTGGCGGTTTAGCTTCTACATCTTGAACCCGAACTAGATGATAAATGCAACCTTTTGTGATCATTTTCCTTGCCTTTAGATAGGAAATAAACCTACCTTTTGGTGACGCAATATTTCCTTTCCATTCTAAAACGGGTTCTCCCGGAAATTGGAAGCGAACCATTTTTCTTCTACAATCAACATTGGCATAGCAAGAAGCCAATCAATCCATGCCCATAATGACATCAAAATCCACCATTCTTAACTCATGCAAGTCAATCATAGTACGATGGTCACAAATCACAACTACACAATTTCTATATACTCGGCTAGCTATTACCGATTCGCCGACGGGTGTAGACACCTCAAAAGGTTTGATCGACTCCGGTTTGACTCTAAACCGACCCACAATATATGGAGTAACATATGAAAATGTGGTGCCCGAATCTATCAAAGCATATACATCATGAGAAAATACCGATAATATACCTGTGACAACATCCGGAGAAGACTCAAGATCTTGGCGTCCTGCCAAAGCATAAATACGGTGCTGAGGACCGCTAGAACTGGGGACTCTCCCTCTACCTCTACCATGGATGACTGGCGTATGTGAACCTGGCTCCATAGGGCGTATAGATGACGAAGATCCGGCTACCGATCCTGAAGGCTGAGTCCTACCTCTGCCACCAACTGAGGGGCAATCACACATAATATGGCCTGGTCGACCACATAAATAGCAAACCTCTGAACCTAATCTACACTGACCCCGATGTAACTTCCCGCACTGGGAACATCGTGGCACGGGTGGCCTCACCTGACCTGAATCACCCCTGAACTGAGATCCCGAAAAGCTCTAACTCGGCCCAGGATGTGTGGATCCATCAAATCTCTGGCCTGAAATCGTAGAGGCGCACTGGTCATAGAATGGCCTGAATGCCTAGAAAAATACTATCTGTGTCCGCCTCTAAACTCACTCATCGGACCCGAAGATCTAGTCCTCTTGTTATACCCTCTATCATGCTCACGCTCACTTCTTTGTTGTTGTAGGCTTTCTTCTAAATTTTGAGCATAGGCTTGGATGCGTGAAATATCCATATTGTCCTGACGGGACGCAGTCAAACACCTATCCATTAAATGTGGCCCTAGGCCCTTCACAAATCGGTGCACTCGGTCACCCATATCCGCTACCATGGCCGAAGCATACCTGGCCAAAGAATTGAAGCGAAGACTATACTCTAAAGCACTCATGCTTCCCTGCCTTAAATTTAAGAACTTATCGGCCCTAGCTCGTCAAACTTCTGGAGGCAAATAATGTCGGAGGAAAGTATCTACAAATTCTTACCATACCGGGGGAGGCGCATTGGCTCCCCGTGAAGACATCCAAACCGTCTACCAATAAACCGCAACATCCCCCAATCTATAGGATGCTAACTCCACTGATTCGGTGTCCGAAGCATGTATCAACCGAAGTGTCCTCAACATACCATCAATAAAATTCTGAGGGTCCTCATCCGACTTTGATCCAAAGAATTCTGGAGGGTTCAAACTAATGAAATCATGGGCCCTTGTACTAACGGCCCTATCACCTTGCCCTGTACTTTGCCACTGAGTCTGGGGAGCAACCAATTGAGTAAGCAAATGAATGGCCTCTTTTACATCTTGGCCTGAAGCATCCAGTGGAGGAACCGGAGGTGCTGGAGCTGGGGCTGAGGATCCCTCACGCTCCTCTAAAATAGTTACTGAACGGGAGGACTGAGATTGGGCCGCATTCTGGGACTCACTTTCCTCTACTACTGGTGGCGGTGCTCTTTCAGCCCGCTTTTCTACAACTGTCTTGCCCTTTTGGGCTGCCGTAGCCTTTCTCTTTACAGGCATCTCTGAAATACATAACACACGGTTAAAGAGAAGGAAGTTCTTATATCATAGCTCTATCGCACGATCTCGTGGAGAAAGAAGGTCATTCATTCCTAAAATGCCCGCAGCTTCTTGTTTATAAGTGTGGCGCGCAACACACCCATAACCAAGACTCTACTGGACACGGCTCGTAGATATACCCTAGGACAAAACTGCTCTGATACCACTTTTGTCACGACCCAATCGGAGGGCCGTGACGGGCACCCGGTGCTAACCCACCCGGGCACCTCTTAACATACTTTCACATTACATCTAGGTGAGCCATATAGCTAAATTATACTTCTCATTCATTATCATACTAATCCCATTGAGCAACAATTCATTTATATCATCATTAGCAACTATGCCCATATCAATGTACATAAGCCGACGAGGCTAGCAAAATTAATATCCAAATTATAGAACGACACGGCTAAATACATCTAACCATATACACATGTCTACGAGCCTCTAAGAAAAATATGTCGTATCATATAGGCGGGACAGGACCCGGCCGTACCAATAATTATGTAAACAAAAGAATAGGTACCAAAAGCTGTAGCTCCGAATGAAATGCAGCTCCGCTATGTAGTCCCTGAGAAATATAGCTATGGATCAAGTCTGTATCCTTGGCCACCTGCGGGCATGACGCAGCATCCACAAACAAAAGGACATCAGTACGAAGAATGTACTGAGTATGTAAAGCATGATCAACATCAATTTGAAAACATAATAGAGAACATATGAAATAGCATAGGATGGGAGATAATAGTATCATCGTCATAACACTTACTTGCTTTTCATAGGGACATTCCATTCCTATTGCGTATCCGTGTACATACATCCATATCTGTATTCGTATTCATATTCATATTTCCATTCATACTCATATTCATATCATATACATCTCATTTACATATCATATACATTGCATATACATAGCCTTTACATAGCATACCCGACCATGAAGGTTCGGTGTTTCACATACCTTGCCTACCAAGGCAAGGGTCATACATACCTGGCCCTACCAAGGCTCAGGGTTATCCATACCCAACTGCAGTGGTGCGCGCGCACCATATATACATATTCACTATATTCTACCCGGCCATATAAGCTCGGAGTTCAAAATAGCCATACATAGGCACATATACATATAATCTCATAAGCATCTTTAGCATCATTACTATTGTCATTCATTACATCTATCCCTAGAGGGTTACTCGTCGTATAAGGAATTTAGTGCAATCGTAACATATCGAGGATCGTGAGCTTTGTAGCTTTTTAGAGATAGAATCATTGGAGGATATCATAGGCTCATAGAAGAATAGATATTTGGCCAAAGAACCATGCCTTATTAAATAAGGGTTAGCCTTACATACCTTTCCGCTCAACTATTCTATCACTTGCACGTTCTCCTTCAATGCTCACGTTTCTACCTTTATTAGAGTTATATTATCATTAGGAAATCGATGACTTAGCATACATGACTAAAGCTAGAGAAAATTGGACAGCATCTCCTTTATTTATACGACTTCCTCCATATCACATATCAACTCCCAAACATCTATAATAACATTCACAACATCATAACAATAGCCTTTATTCACCTACATTATCCTTACTTCTCAATTCACTTCCAATCATCCATATTGATGGTAATAACACACGATTACGTTCATTCATATACAACATCTATCCTATGTTCTCAATATCATCTATAACATGATTATAATCATAATGTATCAAGAATCATGACTCAATCCGAACATTTACTCAAAAGTGACACTATTTCCACATTCGTGACCCATTTTCTATTTGCTTCTACAATCCAAGTGTTTCAACTTTCAAATACCTTAAACAACATGGAAATATCATAAAACTTACCTTAGATGTTGTAGGAATGAACCTTGGGTGCAAACACTTCACTTGAGCAAAACCCTAGTTTCACCTTCACTTGGATTCTTGTCTTGGATGAACTTTAATGGGTTTCTTACACTTAATTTACTTGGTTTGATGAAGTTGAACACTAATATCTCTTGAAATATTTTGGGATAAATTTGGAGAGATGTTCTCTAGAGAAGTGGAGTGAAAGGGAAATGAAATAAAATGAAACTTGGATCCCTTATTAAATAACCCAAATCTGTCCCGACCAACATACGGTCCGTATAAATTATACTGACCGCATGTCTGGCCATAGATTTGGTCCAGAGAGGGGTGTCATTCTGGGTTGATTATACGACTGAACATACGGCCCGTATGTTTTATACGGCCAGTATGTTTGGCCGTATAATGCCCAGTCATTCCGAACTCGTTCTCGTCGACTCGTTTGATCTCCAATCCTTATGGAACCTTCTTGATACTTGTTTATCACCTCATTAAAAATCTAAGGGACGTCATAACTCTTCTCCAAAGCATCATTAAATCATCATTAACTCGTTACTCGTAACTCTCTTCCGATACTTATCGTATGCCTTGCCTTCTCTTGGCAAACTTTCTCGTCTAACATCGAATGTCTTTGAGATCTTACTTAGGGTCATCAAATGTCATTCCTTACTTATTGAAATACCGTATACTTCGTGCTCTTCATTAGTCTATTCACTGTGCATCAATGGAAAATTTTCCGAGGTGTAACATACGAGATTCGGATTGATAAAGAAAATTGGGAATTTAGACTATCTCTAGATTTTCCAGACCTATATTTCAAATAATCCCTTTCCCTACCTCATAATTAAAGCTAAGTGATTTATTAACATCCATTCATGATTAAACTCAACCATTTAAATTGCCAGCTAGGTAAAGTCAACATTTTTAACTCTATTCTTTGGAAAACCCATTATCTAGATTCATGGAAGAAACCCATTTACAAATTTTAGAAGAAGGTGAGAATCTAAGTTAGTAACCATTCTAGGTTTATGAACAAGAGAGATTAAATCAATATAATCCATATTAAGAACATGCTAACCATTTATCCTTCTAAGTCTAGGAATTGGTGATACCCATTTTTATTAGCTTTCTTGGTGAAGACCTTAGGTACAATAACTATGTGAAAGAAGGGATTAGAAGAAGTTCGGAAGATTACCTTTCACAAGAAGATATGAATTTAAGCTCCCAAAAAGGCTTGAGGGGCGGCTGAACTTTAGGGTTTTGAGAAAATAGGGCCAAATCCCAAAATGAACTCTTAAATAAGGAAAATCGTTGTGGGTCACCGCTATAGCAGCGTGGGACCCCTTTGGCTACCGCTAAAACGCCACCGCTGTAGCGGCATGCTAGTTGTTATGGAGGTTGTACTGGGCCTAGTAGCCCAAATTCAATACTTTCACACGACGCACATGACGTGTTCTACCAAGTTAATGTTTTTCAGAACTATGACTGAATCAAAGACATTTTTACAGAGTCGAAGTTGCGGGTTTTATTAAAATTCACGGTAATGACGAAATGGGTCGTTACATGTCCTGAGGATTCTGCATAAGTTTTGGATGTTGGATCGAGAATTTTGGAAAACCAAAAAATGGTCTTCTGCTGTCATCAGGTTTAATTCATTGTGCTCGGGATAAGGGTCACGTGATGCGATGATCGAAGGGAATGCGGGTCGTGATCACGGTGGTCTATGTCACGATTGTTCAGAGAAAGAGCTGGGTCGAGTCTGGTAAGCCTGTCACGATCGCGATGAGTAACCTAACTGGGCAGTAATAGAAACCCCATTTTGAGTTCATTATTTGATATATCCATTTAAGAATCTATGGAGCTCGGAATTTAGTGATTTCAAAGGCTAGATTCAAGTTTCTTCATTGGGGTAAGATCTAAACCTTAATCTAAGCGATTTCCATAGATTTCATCCTTTAGTTTAAGCTTTAATTCATGATTACAAAAGTAGAAAATGAGGGTTTTTCCATAGAAATGGGTTTAATGGATTCATGAAATTGAAGGTTCAATTGTAATTAGAACTTGATGATTTTTAGATATGGACTATCTAGACTATGGGTAAGATGATTTTAGACTTAAACTCTAGTTTTTCCCTTGTGGGGTTGGGGTTACCTTTTTTGGTCTATTCTTGTGTTTCAAATTTACATATAACAATATGGATGTTGTTAGATTCGTATGATCGAGTAGATAACTAATTTGACCATATTGGATCCGAATTCACGATAAATTACCATTTAACCTTCAAGGTTTAGGAGAGGGTTTAAGGTTGGCTCTTTGGACCCGAATTCTTTATATAGCTTTATGGGTATTGTTAGACTGATATTCTCATGTAATTACCATATTTGATCAGAGTGGGACCATTTGGAGGCTCAGAGGAAAGGAAAGTTTATGGAGTGACTCTTCGACTTCAGATTCTGGCAATGTTGAGACTTACTAGACCTTTTATGTAGTGTTATGTGTTCGTTAATATAAATGATGAGCGTATTGACGAATTGGGGTCCCACATTCGTTAGTTGACGAGCACTTGTGCGGGTACCAGTGTCTATATGGGTAACTAAAACGTGAACTAAATATGACATGTGATTGAAGTTATCTGTTTAGCCTTCGGGCCATAAGGAGTGATGGGTAAGTCCATTTAGGTTGGTATGATTGCTGTCTATCTAGGCCATAAGAGCCATGATTGACTGAATACTTCCGATTAGTGGCTTCAGTTGCATTCATCACTCCACACATCGTCTAAACTATGAAAAAGGACTTATAATCTTGATATTGACTTGATATTATGCATTTGTCTGGTGTTTGCATATCCATTCATACTTTCATGATATTCTTAGCATGTGACTAGTAATTTACAAGGCAGGGGCCTAGGAGGCCGAATATTGGATATGGTACATGATTTGGAGTGATAATGATATTTCAGCCAACGATTGGGACCCGATGAGATCTGGTATTCTGGGTGTGCATATGGACATCATGAGTCCCCCATGGATCACGTAAAACCTACTGCAGGAGTGCATGTATACTGGTGAATATGGCTATTGCATTAGCTACTATTCACTTAAATTTTGCACGCATTCCTGTATATTGATATTTTGATATTTGCGTTGTTTTCATGCTATGTCTGCCTAAACTATATTAAGATGGGATCTTTTATTCTCGTATTTGTGGTAACTAATATAAAGATGGGATCTTTAATCTTGAACTTGTCTTAACTAAGGAAAAGACTGAACCTTTACGAATAAGCTTGAGGGAAAGGGATGGTATGAATTGATGCAGTGTAAGCATCTTCTATACTTGTTGAATGCTTATGAATTGGTGGATTTTAAACTAATAAAGCAAGAAGAGAAGTATCAGAAGTACCAAACCTCGTTATCACTATAGTTTAGGGTCGGTCAACGATGTTGCTGGGTACACGTGCTTCCCGTACTCACTCTACGCTTGCTGTACCTTTTCTGTGCAGGTACAGATCATGGTATGAGTTGAGCATCCGGGTTCTATGACTAATTGGAGCGCTTTCTTTGAGTTATGGGATGCTGATGAGAGTCTCACAACACCGGACTTCACTCTATAATATATTATCTATCTTTCTTCACTTCAGACAGTTTATATAGTATTTCTAGATTGTATTCAGATATTAGTTTCTCATGCACTGTGACTTTCAGGTTTTCAGATATGTGTTGACTTAGGCTACTTATGGCATTATATCTATTAGACTTATTATGAGACTTGTTATAATTTCCTTTATTTAATTCCGTAATTTATTTATGTTTCGAAACTTATCCTTATTTGGGGATTTTGGGTCGTGACAAATTTGATATCAGAGGCCTAGCTTCAATAGTCTCATGAGTACATGAGTGGTGTTTAGTAGAGCTTTTTAGATCAGTACGATGACGTCCGAACCTATCTTCGAGAGGCTACAGGGCATTTAGAAAATTTCACTTCTTTCATTCTTATCATGCGTTCTTGACTTTATCAAATACAGAGTTTCTTGTTTCACTCTTTCTTATAGATGGTGAGGACTAGATCGACTGCGGCTTGAGAGCAGGAGCCCGCACCTACACTCGACCCCGTTGCTAGGGCTTCTGTTCGAGGTAGGGGTAGGGGACGTGGCAGGGGCAGAATTCATGCACTAGTACGAGCCCGAGGCCGAGCACCAGTTAGACCTCACGACCGTGCTAGAGCAGCATCTCCCGAGCAAGAGGTGATTGATGAGAGTAATCCAGTACATGCTGAAGAGGTTGGTCCGTCACAGGCACCTTCAGGATTCATTGCTGCATTGTTCTCCAAGACACTTTGATTGGTATGTTGGGCTTCCTAAAGAGTATAGCTCAGGAGGGTGTTCTACTAGAGTGGGAGGATAGACTCTCGATCTTATGATTGCTCCACAATTTCAGACTCCAGGGGCTAGGCTAGAACCTATTATGGATCATCAATTATTGGGCATGCTAGTACCGGGTTTTGGTTCATCTGCAGCTGAACAACCCACGATGCTTGTGGAGGAACAAAAAATGTTTGAGTTTTTAGAAAGATGGATCCTTTCAAGTATAATGGAGAACCCGAGAATGATGCATATGAGTTTTTGATCAACTGTCATGAGAGGTTGCATAACCTCATGTTAGTGGAGTCTCATTTTGTGGACTACACCACTTTCCAGATGGTTGACTCTGCCAAGTAGTGGTGGAGGTCGTTTGTTGAGACTAGACTGGCAGGGTCCTTTCCGTTCAATTGGGCTTTATTCACTCAGGCTTTATTGGAAAACTTTATGCCTCATAGTATTTGAGAGAGGAGGAGGGCTCAGTTCGATGGGTTACGCTAGGGGTGCATATCTGTAACTGAGTATGAGACCCAGTTTCTCGCTATGATTTTATGATTCTTCCTGATAAGGCCGAGATAGAGGTTCACCAATAGGTTGATTTGTCACTTCATTTGATTGCAGTGTAGATGGCTGCCAGAGGGTCCTCTTTCAGCAGATTATGGATAGAGTTCAAGAGGCTGAGTTTATTAGGGATGAGGATTATGAGGAGCGGGTGATCAAGAGTGTTATATCCTGCATTTTTGTACAATGGGACATTCCGAGCTAATGGCGGAAAGCTAGGGACAAGGCTATTTTGGGACACGAAGTCGAGACTTTTAACTACGATTTTATATTAAGGCATGAGTTTCTTGTAAGTATTATTGGTATGGAATATTAAGGAAACATTTGGGGCCAAAAGTGAATTAGAGAAAGTTGCAAATTCATGAAAAAAAAATTGGCCATGTGGCCGGCCACATGAGGTGTGGGCCATGGCCACATGGATGCTTAATATATGTGTATATTAAGGTGACAAATGATCATATTTATCATCTTCCAATATAAGAAATTTCAAGAAGCTTTGAGAATAAGAGAGAGCACCATTCGGCCCCCTCCCTACCGAGCAAGCTCAAGAAAAAATTGATCAAAAATAATTCTCTCTAGCAATTCCACTCCTTAGAAGGTGCATAACAATGTGGTGAAGTCGTTGGAGTAGTAAGAACAAGTGTTGGTTCAAGGTGCAAAGCATAGCCAACTTGAAGAACTAAGTGAAAGAAGTATGATTCAATCTTACTTTTCATATGTTATGGATGGGTTGTGTATGTTGTAACTTGTAGAAATGAATGAAGTTCATGAAAATATGGATGGTGATGTTGAACCGTGTATGTGGATGTTGTCCGTGTATATGTGATGTTGTGTAGGAGCGGTGAATTAATTGAATTTAGCATGTTTGTGTGTTGTTGTAATTTGTAGAAAATGAATGAAACTCATGGGATTATATATGTTAATGTTGGGCCGTGACTAGTGGTGTTTGGTGTGCAAGGAATGAACTAATGTTATCTAGTATTTTGGGCGTTGTCGTTATGAACTCTATGATGTAAAATGAAGTTTAATGATCCAAGTTGAAGTTAAAACCGTGTGGGCTGATTTAAGAGTTAATGTGACCTTAATGTAGTTTCTTGAATTTGTGAGAATAATGTTGTTAAAGTGTGGTTTGTTGATGTAGTTTGTGAATTGTGAAGGAAGAAATGTGTTGTTGTGGTTCCTATGGAAGTTGGAAGGTTTCGGGTGGCTTGGTATGTTGGTTGGGTTATTTTGAATATTGTGTGGGTTGCTTGAAATGTTTTGAATCTTGATTGAGTGATCTCGGATTAGTACTTTAATATGTAAGTATTGATGTTAGTTTGAATATATGAAGTTGAATTGAACATAAATGGAATGTTGTCGAAAGATGTAGAGAAGAGTTATTAGCGTTATAATGCGTTTCGAATTGATTGTTAATGTTGTTAGAATGGTTGTTGGTGTTGTGGTTGAGGATTTGGCCGAGTGAAATTCTCGGGGTCGTTGTATTTACAGGGGAAATCTTTGCCCAAATTTATGTAGAATTGAGTGCTAGTTGGAATTGAATTTCTAAATGCCTATAACTAATGTTCGATATCTATTGACGTTGTGTAGACCTTGGAGAGTCGAGACTTGAGTTCGGATTGGCTTAAGAAGCGAACGAGGTATGTAAAGCTCAACCTTTCCTTCCTTTGGCATGTCTTAGTTGAAAGTAAGTTATGACACGAACCCCGAGGTGACTCTATTCTTGCGATCCGAGAATGTCTATGGTTTTTATTTGTTTCTTGATATCCGTATTCTTAACGTAGTCGAATTGTGGCTCTTATGTCTTTTGTATGTGTTATATCCCGTATTTTGTACATTGGGACAATCCGGGTTAACCATGATAAGTTAGGGACAAAACCATTCCGGGATACAAAGACGAGACTTTTGACCTTCGATTTTGTTTTGAGACATAAGTGGTTCATGAAATTGTTGGCATGGAACATTTAGGAAAATTTGGGACTAAAAGTGAAATAATGAAAAGTTGGCAATTCATGAAAATTGGCCATGTTGGCCATGTGGCTTGGAAATGGTCCCCACACATTTTGTGGCCAAATTTAATTGGTCCAACCCATGTGTGGGCCATGGGACACTTGTATTACTTGTATAAGAGAGCAAAAGATGACTAATAAGTCATCTTCATACCATTCCACACTTAGAGAAAAATCAAGAACCTTGGATGAAAAAATAGGGGCATTCGGCCAAGAGGAAAAAAATGGAGGTCCAAAAATTGATCATGGAAAATTATTTTCTTCTAGTTTCCCTACTAATTGGAAGGTCCTAAACAACATGAAGTGGTTGT
>NW_026716669.1:0-16699 GCF_029784015.1 Lycium ferocissimum
CGGTTAATCGTATCATCGCGTACATTACATAAACGCATCATAAAACATACATTAGAGTCCCAAGATAATATATAACCATATCGGGGTGACGTAAGGTCGAGAACCCCCGATTCCATTATGGGGAAATCATAATCATCATACCTCACCTTGAAGGAACTAGTATCATAAGGTGGGTCTATCAATAATAATTAATGTCATATCATAGGCTTTAGAATCTCTATATAATGTTGACTCATATTTCCCGGAATGTAAGAAAGTCATGGAAGGAAAAAGGGAATTCATTTCATGAGAATCATACCTTAGAAGGAAAGGACTAGCCTTTCATACCTTGTATTTCTTCAACTCTTTATCGTTCACTCGCGTGCCTCTCTAACTTGCTATTCTACCTTCAAGGGAATTCGTACAAAAATTAGGTAATTAATAACACAAGTACATTTGAACTAAAGCAAATGAAAATTAGGCAACATCTCCTTAGTTCCTACAACTTTCCCCATGCCATATAACAACTCCCAAACATTTGTAAGAACATTCATGATCTCATAATCCGCAATCTTCATCAACTATACATCATTCAATTCTCCTATTCCCATTTACTCCTTTATAACCCTAGCTATGGCACCATTCGTGTCCATCCTCATACAATGCCTCTACAACATCTTTACCACCATTCATAGAAAAATTGCACTCATTTCATATCAAGAACTATGATTCAAGTCAAGTCATGATTTAAAAATATCTTTATTTTCATACTTGCACCTCATGTTCCCTTATTCTACATAATTCAAGTCTTTTAACCCTTCAATAGTTTAAATAACATGGAAGAATCATAAAACTTACCTTAATCACTTGGAAATAAGCCTTGAGTTACTCCACTCCTTTAGAATGAAATCCTCCACTTGCATGCCAAGAAATTCTTACCCTTCACAAACCCTAATAGGCTTCCTAGTATATGAATCTCTTAATTCTTGGCTTTGATCTTGGCTTTTTGGTATAGATTGTTGTGAAAATAGATGAAGGGTTCTAGAGAGATATAGAATCTGCTTTTTGTGGGAAATAATGACATAAAATGTGGGTTCTTATATTTATAGACAAGGCTGGAAACTTCCAGATCGGCAGGTCGACGAGTAGGGTCGACGGCTCACCGACGTTCGCCGTCGAATCGCCACTTGAAATGTCTGAGTTTTGAACCCTGTCGGCGGCACCAGTCGGTGGCTCGTCGACATGGCCGTCGATCTTGTTGGTTTCGGCGATCACCGAATCGCTTCGCTTTGCTCCGACTCGATTCGTTTCACATCCAACTCCCCTGTAATGTCAAGGATGCATACTTATATTCCCGTACACATACAACGTAAAGTATCTCGTGAGCAAAGCTCTGGTGCGGACTACCGAACCGAGGGTATACACCGCCAATAAGTCAAAATCTACTTGAAATAACATGGGAGGTGTAACACTAATGCCCCAGCTGTATTCATGGATTTGATGAATCATGTATTCAGGCCCTTTCTAGATTTGTTTGTGATTGTTTTCATAGATGATATTCTGGTTTATTCGCCGTCAGAGGCCGATCATGCAGAACATCTGCGGACAGTGCTTGGAATTGTTCGAGGAAAAGAGTGGTAAGCAAACTTTTCTAAGTGTGAGTTCTGGTTGAACTACGCGGCTTTTTCGGGTCACATTATTTCGGAGGGAAGGCGTTAGAGTGGATGCCCCGAAGATTGAAATTTGAGGAAGAAGAATTGGACAAGGCCCACGGCACCAACGGAGATATGTAGTTTGTGGGCTTGGCAGGTTATTATAGAAGGTTTGTAGAAGGATTTTCCTCTCTTTCAGCCCCATTGACCAAATTGACTCAGAAATCAACTGAGTTCACGATGGACGGATGCTTGTGAGCGAGTTTTCGACGTTGAAGGATAAGCTAACTTCGGCCACCGGTTTGACTCTTCCAGAAGGAGCAGATGGCTATGTGGTATATTGTGTTGCTTTAGGTATTTGGTTGGGCTGTGTATTGATGCAGCACGGTAAAGTTGTTGCTTATGCTTCTAGGCAGTTGAAGAAGCACGAGAAAAATTATCCAACCCATGATCTTGAGTTAGCGGCAGTGATTCATGCCTTGAAGATATGGAGGCACTACTTATACAGTGTCCATGTTAATATCTATACTAATCATAAGAGTCTCCAGTACATCTTTAAGCAGAAGGACTTGAACTTGCGTCAGAGGTGATGGTTAGAGAGGTTAAAAGACTATGATGTGGATATTATGTACCATCCCGGGAAGGCTAATGTGGCAGCCGATGCCCTCAGTCGTAAATCTAAGGGTAGCTTGTCACATGTGTTGCCAGAGAGAAGAGAAATAGTTGGTTAGGTTCATCGATTAGCTAGCCTCAGAGTTCGATTGATAGATTCAGGTGATGCAGGAGTTACTGTTCAAGACACATCGATATCATCCTTGGTAGTAGAGATAAAGGAGCGTCAGTATGAGGATCCAGTTCTAGTCCATTACCGAGATACAGCCCCTCAGAAAGAAAGGACACCTTTTGTGATCACAGGTGTTGGAGTAATCAGGTATCGAGGTAGATTATGTGTCCCTAGTATTACAGGACTCCGTCAGCAGGTTATGGGAGAGGCACATTACTCCCGCTATTCTGTTCATCCAGGCTCAACAAAGATGTACCATGATCTCAAGGAAGTTTATTGGTGGGATGGTATGAAAAGAGATATAGCAAGGTTTGTCGCTCAGTGTTCAAGTTCGAGCGAGGTCAAAATAGAGCACCGAAGCACGGAGGTCATTGAGGCTATAGAGATTCCGACATGGAAGTGGAAGGTAATTAATATGGACTTTATTAAAGGGTTGCCCCATACTCAGCGGAAGTGTGATTCGATATGGGTCATAGTTGATAGGCTTACAAAGTCAGCTCACTTTCTACCTGTCAGAACTACTTATGCAGCCGAGGATTATGCAAAGCTTTACCTTAAGGAGATTGTACGACTTCATGGTGTTCCTTCGGACCATTATTTCGGATAGGGGAGCACGAGTTCACAGCTAAATTCGAAAATCTTTTCGGCGGGGATTGGGGACTCGGGTGAGTCTTAGTACGGCGTTTCACCCCGGACAGATGGACAAGCGGAGCGTACTATACAGACCCTTGAGGATATGCTTAGAGCTTGTGTACTTGACTTTCAAGGTAGTTGGGATGACCATTTTCCTCTTATCGAGTTTGCATATAACAACAGTTACCATTCCAGTATTCAGATGGCTCTTTATGAGGCCTTGTACGGTTAGAGATGCAGATCGCCCATAGGGTGCTTCGATGTCAGGGAGAATTAGTTACCAGGCCCAGACTTAACTCAGCAAGCAGTTGATAAGGTGAAAGTGATTAGAGAGAGGTTGCTAGCAGCTCAGAGCCGACAGAAATCCTATGCAGATAATCGGCGACGTAAGCTAGAGTTCGAGATAGGCGACTAGGTGTTCCTTAAAGTTTTGCCTATGAAGGGAGTGATGAGGTTTGGTAAAAAGGGTAAGTTGAGCCCTCGATATATTGTGCCATATAAGATCATTCGTATAGTGGGTACGGTGGCATATGAGCTAGAATTACTTTCTGAGTTAGAATCGGTACATCCAGTATTTCATGTATCAATGCTTCGTAAGTGTATCGGAGATCCTTCAAGAGTGATACCAGTGAATGTCATCCAGGTGACCGAGCGGTTATCATACGAGGAAGTTCCGGTGGCTATCTTTTGGACGAGACGGTCCGTCGGTTGCGGACCAAGGATGTAGCTTCGGTTAAAGTCTTGTGCAGGAGTAAGAATGTAGAGGAAGTGACTTGAGAAGCGGAAGAGGCAATGAAGACGAAGTACCCGCATTTGTTCCCAGCAGTACAGGAGGTTCAGTCTGAGGCATTATCGCCCCCAGGTATTATTTCATTTCAGTTGTCGTGATTGGTCGTGTGAGGCCATGGCATTGTTTGTTATAGTATGTGGCCCTCTGTGGCATTATTTTGGGTTGTTGCGTGCAGGGTGGATTGGTATAAGTACAGGGGAAACTCTGTTAAAATTTTTATAACCCAGGATTGTTCGAACATTCGAGGACGAATGTTCCTAAGGGGGAGAGAATGTTACACCTCTCGTGTTCGTATTAGTAGGTTTTCTAGTCGGGTATGCCCTTGGGATAGAGATCCGAGCCCGAGTTTGGAGGTAGAAAATGTCTTACCCCGTGTACAAGGGTGCCAGCAGATATTCCTGGCAATTTATAGAGTTAAAAGTTGAGCGAATCGAATTGACGCTGTTACACCTCAAAAAAAATTTTGTTGATGCACAGTGAATAGACTAACGAAGGGCACAAAATATACGATGTTTCAATAAGTAAGAAATAGCATTTAATAGATCTAATTGAGATTTCAAAGGCATTCGAGGTAAGAGAAAGAAGTTTTCCAAGAAAGGCTAGGCATGCGTTATGTATCAGAAAAGATTTTCGAGTAATAAGTTAATGATGAGTTAATGGTATCTTGGAGAAGAGTTATAACGTCTCTTAGATTGTTAATGAGGTGTTAAACAAGTGTTAAAAAGGTTCCATAAGGATTGGAGATCAAACGAAGAGACGAGAACAAGATCGGAGAAAGGAAGGATTATGCGACCAATTATACGGTCCGTATAATATTATACGCTTCATATAATGGTCCGTATAACCGTCATAGAGAAGGTCCATCACTGATGGGATTATACAGTCACTTATACGGACCGTTTAAAATTATACGGACTGTTTAAATTTATACGGACCCTATAATGTGCCGTATAATTGTCACAGAAAGGAGTGGTTCTTTGAAGCGATTTCACAGTCACTTATACGGACCGTATAAGTTTATATGGACCGTATAGGTGTCCGTATAATTATGTCAGGACAGATTTTAAAGTTTTAAATAAGAGGACCCAAGTTCATTATTTTCATTTCCCATCTTCTCATTTCTTCTCCCCAACTCAAGAACTCTCTAGAATCTTCCACACTCTTAATCTACAAGAACCTAAGAGAAATTTGTGATCAACTTCATCAAACCAAGAGAATCTAGTGCAAGAAACTCATTAGGGTTCATCCAAGTCAAAGAAATCCCATTGGAAGTGAACTAGATTTTGGCTCAAGTGAAGTATTTCCATTCAAGGCTCATTCCCGCATTATCTAAGGTAAGTTTTATGATCATTCCATGTTGTTTAAAGTATTGGGAAGTTGAAAGACTTAGATTATTAAAGGAGATAGAAAATGGGTTACAAAGATGAGAGTAATTAGATTTTGTGTAGTAGTTTGAAATGAGTCATAATTCTTGATATGTTGTGATTATAAGTAAGTTATAAATGACATTAACGACATGGGATAAGCATTATATATGAGAAAACGTACTAGTGTACTATGACCGTGATTATGGACGAATTGAAGTGAAATTGTGAAATGTGAATAATGTAGGTGTATGAAGATTGTTGCTTATGATGAAGTGAAGGTAATTATAGATGTTTGGGAGTTTATATGTAATATGGGGGAAATTTGTATCAACAAAGAAAATGCTGCCCAATTTTCTCTAGCTTTGATTGAACATGTTCATGTAATCGATTAGCTAACGATAATACGAACTCTCTTGAAGGTAGAAACGTGAGCGTCGAAGGAGAACGATCAAGCGATAGAATAGCTAAACGAAAAAGGTATGTAAGGCTATTCCTTTCCTTCTAAGGCATGACTCCCATGGCATGAATTTTCCTATTTTCCCATGACTTTCTTCCATTACGGCAATTATGAACCTATGATTGTAAGGAGCTTAACATGAGATATAGAAACGAGATATGTCATGAGCATGATAGAGATGGTAATGAGTTAAGTCTAAAGATCCTAAAGCTAATGATTCTAACTATGATCCATTGATGTTGTTTATTGTATACACTCACCTTATATGCTAATTCCTTCAAGGTGAGGTTGAATGCTTATGAATACTCTATAATGGAATCGGGGGTCCACGACGTTATGTCACCCCGATACAGTATAGTTGTCTTTGAGTTACTATGCATGCATTATGATGAGAACATGATGATGATGACATTACACCACGCCTATATGGCCGGACAGACACCGCTAAGGCGGGCAGCGTATACACCATGTCTAGATGGCATGGGCAGACACCACCAGTGGGCGGCATGAGATGGTTATCCTAGACGCGGGAGGCCTGGACGCGGGCTAATGATGATCACACCGTACCTATATGGTCGGGCGGCTTATACATATACATATATATATATATATATATATATATATATATATATATATATATATATATATATATATATATATACATATATAGATATATATATATATCTATATATATATAGATATATGTGTATATAATATACACATATATCGGTATGTATATAGATATATATATATATATATATATATATATATATATATATATATATATATATGCATACATGATATGATGATGATGTTTATGAACTAAGTCAGCATGCATTATTTCTATTAAAATTGACAGTCAGTTACAGATTGTTATATACATATATATATATATATGCATACATGATATGATGATGATGTTTATGAACTAAGTCAGCATATATTATTTCTATTAAAATTGACAGTCAGTTACAGATTGTTCTTCATTTGATTTCCCCCTGTCTCATTGATGTATTGTTATTGTTTATGCCTTACATACTCAGTACAATATTCATACTGACGTCCTTCTCTTTGGACGCTGTGTTCATGCCCACAAGTAGACAAGGAGGTGATCCAGATTCATAGGAGCTATTAGCCGATTTGAGAGCACTCTATTGTTCCGGAGGTGCCACTGCTTATTTTGTGTACATATATTTTTGGGCACGACGGGGTCCTGTCCCGTGCATATGTCTAGTACTCTAGTAGAGGCTCGTACATACGTATGTGTGGGTAGTATGGTCTCACGATGTCCTTATGGTATGTATATTATTTTGATAGCCGAAGGGCTTATGTATATAAAGGTAAGTATGTTTCAAAATGGAAATGGTTTTTCTATGATTATAAGTATGAGATTAATGAACGATCGCAGGATGAGTATGATTACTAGCAATATGAGCGGTGCTCGGTGGTTAGCCCCGGGTACCCGTCATGGCCCCTGGTCGGGTCGTGACAAAAGTGGTATCAGAGCAGTTCAGTCCTAGGAAGTGTGTACGAGCCATGTCTAGTAGAGTCTTGTTTATGGTGTGTTGCGCGCTACACTAATAAACAGGAGGCTACGGTGTATTTAGGAAAATGACCATTCTTCTTCTTATGAGATCGTGCGATAGAGCCGTGTTATAAGATTTTCTCCCCCCTAATAGTGTGTTATGATTTCAGAGATGCCGCCAAAGAGAAAAGCTACAGCCGCCCAGAAGGGCAAGACTACGATAGAAAGGCGGGTAGAAAGGGAGCTACCAATGAATGTAGAAGAGAGTGAATCACATAATGAGGCTCTATCTAATGCTTCTCCCACTCCGCCTAATTTAGAAGAACAAGAGAGGGCTTCAGCTCCAGCTCCTATGCCTACCGTTCCTCCACCAGTTACTTCGGGTCAACAAATGATCGAGGTTATTCATCTATTGACACACTTAGTTGCCGCCTAGGCACAGCGGCAGAGTTCGGGTCCAAGTGACAAGGCAGTTAGTACTAGAGCTCGTGATTTCATGAGTTTGAATCCTCCGGAGTTTTTCGGGTCAAAGTCGGATGAAGATCCGCAAGGTTTCATTGATGAAATGTTGAGAACATTGAAGATTATTCATGCCTCCGAAACTGAATCTGTGGAGTTAGCATCTTATAGACTCCGGGATGTGGCGGTCTTATGGTATAATAATTGGATATCTTCACGAAAAGAGAATTCACCACCTCCAGTTTGGCAAGAATTTGTAAATGCCTTCATCCGCCACTATTTCCCACCTGAGGTCCGCCGAGCTAGAGCGGATAGGTTCCGAAATCTAAAGCAAGGAAATATGAGTGCCCGGGAGTATAGCCTTCAGTTTTATTCATTGGCTAGATATGCTCCGACTATAGTGGCCGACATGGGGGATAGAGTGCACAGATTTGTGAGTGGCTTAGGGCCACATTTATTTAAAGATTGTTTAACGGCTTCATTGCAAGATGGGATGGATATTTCTCACATTCAGGCCCATGCCCAGAACCTAGAGGGGTAACAACATCCACAAAGGGGTGAGCGTGACATTAATAGAGGGCAAAGCAAGAGGGTCAGATCTATGGGTGCAGGTAGCGACTATGGAGGGGGATCGAGGCAGTCATATCCTAGACACTCAGGCCAGTCGACGACCAGTGCACCTCCACGATTTGCAGGTAGGAGATTTGACCCCTCCATTCCTTCGGGGCAGGGTCAGAGTTCGAGAGGCTCAGGTTCTCAGTTTGGGGGTGATTATAACCAAAGGAGACCACCAGTATCGCGATGTAGTCAGTGCGGTAAGTTACATTCTGGACAGTGTCGCCGAGGTTCAGATGCTTGCTATGCTTATGGCCAGGCTGGGCACATGATGCGAGATTGCCCATCGATGAGTGGTAGAGTTGGGGTTCAGCCCACAGGATCAGCGGCTGGTTCTTCTTTTGTGCGCCTGACAGGGCAAACTCCCCAGATTCCAGCAGGTCAAGGTAGAGGCAGAGGGGGAGCATCTAGTTCAGGTGGTATCCAGCCCCGTTTCTATGCTTTAGCCGGACGACAGGATCTTGAGTCCTCTCCGGATGTGGTTACAGGTATATTATCCGTATTTTCTCATGACGTATATGCACTGATAGATACGGGTTGTACACTATCTTAGATTACTCTGTATATTGCTGGTCGTATTGGGGTGAAACCGGAGCCAATTAAACCTTTTGAGGTATCTACTCCGGTTGGTGAACTCGTGATAGCTAGACAAGTATACAAAAATTGTGTAATTGTGATATGTGACCGCAAGACTAAGGTTGATTTAGTTGAGCTGGAAATGTTAGATTTCGATGTGATTATGGGTATGGATTGGTTGGCCTCATGTTATGATAATTTTGATTCTTTGAATGAAAGTAGTTCGATTTCAATTTCCGGGAGAGTCCGTGCTTGAATGGAAGGGTAATGCAGCATCTCCAAGGGGTAGGTTTATTTCCTACCTTAAGGAAAGAAAGATGATAGCTAAAGGCTATATTTACCATCTAGTTTGAGTTCGTGACACCGAAGCAAAGTCGCCAACTTTCCAATCCGTTCCGGTAGTGAATGAATTTCCGGATGTGTTCCCAGATGAACTTCCAGGCCTTCCTCCGGAAAGAGAGATTGATTTCGCTATTGATGTGTTGCCGGATACCAAGCCTATTTCTATTCCTCCTTACTGAATGGCTCCTACATAATTGAAAGAGCTAAAGGCACAATTGAAAGATTTACTTGAAAAGGGATTTATTAGGCCTAGTTCATCACTGTGGGGAGCGCCAATCTTATTTGTGCGAAGCAAAAATGGTTCCCTATGGATGTGCATTGATTACAGGCAGTTGAATAAGGTGACGATAAAGAATAAATATCCTCTTCCGAGGATTGATGATTTGTTTGATCAATTACAAGGTGTCAAGTGGTTTTCCAAAATAGACCTAAGGTCAGGTTATCATCAAGTAAGAGTTAAAGAAGAAGATATTCCCAAAACAGCCTTCCGAACGAGATATGGCCATTATGAATTTCGAGTGATGTCATTTGGGTTAACTAATGCTCCGGCAGTGTTCATGAATTTGATGAATAATGTATTTAGGCCTCTCTTGGATTTGTTTGTAATCGTGTTTATTGATGATATTCTGGTATATTCTCGGACAGAATCAGAGCATACAGACCATTTACGTATTGTCCTTGGAATTCTTCGAACTCGAGAATTGTATGCAAAATTTTCAAAGTGAGTGTTTTGGCTGAATTCTGTGACATTTTTGGGCCATGTTATTTCAGATGATGGCATTCGAGTTGATACTCAGAAAATTGAAGCTGTGAAAACTTGGCCAAGGCCTACAACGCCCATGGAAGTCCGTAGTTTTCTTTGATTGGCAAGTTATTATAGAAGATTTGTGGAAGGGTTTTCCTCTCTTTCAGCCCCATTGATGAAGCTAACCCAGAAGTCAGCTAAATTTCAGTGGAATGAAGCTTGTGAACGCAGCTTCCAAGAGTTGAAGGACAGATTAACTTCAGCCCCAGTCTTGACACTCCAGAAGGGCCAAATGGCTATGTTGTATGTTGTGATGCTTCTGGCATTGGATTAGGATGTGTACTGATGTAGCACGGCAAAGTCATTGCTTATGCTTCGAGACAGCTGCGGAAACATGAAAAGAATTACCCGACTCATGACCTTGAATTGTTCACGCAGTTATTCATGCACTAAAGATATGGAGACACTACTCGTATGGTGTTCACATTGACATCTATACAGATCACAAGAGTCTTCAATATATTTTCAAGCAGAAGGAGTTAAATCTGCGGCAGAGGCGGTGGTTAGAATTATTGAAAGATTATGATGTGAGTATTTTATACCACCCCGAAAAGGAAAATGTAGTAACTGATGCGCTTAGCCGCAGATCAATGGGTAGCCTATGTGAAGCTCCTCCGGAGAAGAAGGAATTAATTCGTGAGCTCCACCAGCTAGCTAGCCTTGGAGTTCGTCTAATTGATTCAGGCCGTGCAGGAATTGATAACAATAATCCAACAGTTTCATCCTTAGACATGGAGGTAAAAGAGCGTCAATATGAAGATCCTCAGTTGAACCATTATAGAGACACATCATATGAAAAAGAGAAGTCTCCATTTGAAACTTCTATAGATGGGGTTCTTAGATACCGTGGCAGGCTATGTGTTCCGAAAGTTGTAGAATTACGTCGTCAAATTCTAGAAGAAGCTCATTATTCTCGGTATTCTATTCACCCAGGTGCAACAAAGATGTATCATGATCTTAAGTTAATGTATTGGTGGGATGGAATGAAGAAAGACATAGCAGAATTTGTAGCTCAATGTCCAAACTGTCAACAAGTGAAAATTGAGCATCGAAAGCCATGAGGGTTATTGCAAGCAATGGAAATCCCTACTTGGAAATGGAAAGTGATCAACATGGATTTTATTGTGGGGTTACCTCATTCCCAAAGTAAATATGAATCCATATGGGTGATCATGGACAGAATCACGAAAGCAGCTCATTTTCTTTTAGTTAGAACCACGTACTCAGCAGGAAATTATGCAAGGTTATACCTTAAGGATATTGTACGACTTCATGGTGTCCTGGTGTCCATTATTGCTGACAGAGGAGCACAATTTACAGCTAAGTTCTGGAAGTCTTTCCAAGAAGGTTTGGGCACTCAGGTGAGGCTTAGCACGGCGTTTCATCCACAAACTGATGGGCAAGCCGAACGTACCATTCAGACCTTGGAGGATATGCTAAGAGCATGTGTTCTATATTTTGGTGGTAGTTGGGATGACCACTTACCCCTTATCGAGTTTGCATACAACAATAGCTACCATTCCAGTATTCAAATGGCTCCGTATGAAGCTTTATATGGAAGGAAGTGTAGATTCCCAATTGGGTGGTTTGAAGTAGGAGAAGTACAGCTAATAGGCCACGAGTTGATTCAACAAGCGAGTGGAAAGGTCAAGGTCATCCGAGATCGATTGTTGACAGCCGAAAGTCGCCAGAAATCTTATGCGGACAACCGACAACGAGACTTAGAATTTCAAGTTGATGACTGGGTATTCTTAAAGGTGTCGCCAACGAAAGGAGTGATGAGATTTGGTAAGAAAGGAAAGCTGAGTCCTCGATATATAGGACCCTATAAGATTGTCCGCAAGGTGGGCCAAGTAGCCTATGAATTGGACTTACCCTCAGAACTTGAATCAGTCCATCCACTTTTTCATGTCTCAATGCTCCGTAAGTGTGTTGGAGATCCTACAAGGATTTTTCTAGTGGATGATGTTCAAGTGACAGAAAGGTTGGCTTATTAAGAAGTACCTGTTTCCATACTAGGTAGGCAAGTACGGAGACTTAGAAATAAAGAAGTAGCCTCAGTTAAGGTTTCATGGAGAAACAACAACCGAGAAGAAATGACTTGGAAAGCGGAAGAGACTATGATGTCCAAGTACCCGCACTTATTTTAGCCCCCGGAAGAGATCCAAGATGAAACATCAAAATTATGAGGTATGTATGTTCTCTTTTTATGCATATGGGTCGTGTGTGGCCAAACTTTATTACTATGACGTTGTGGCCCTGTGAGGCATTGTTATTATAGGCTGTTGTGACAGGAGTGTTTAACATTCGAGGACGAATGTTCTAAAAGGGGGGGAAGAATGTTACACCTCGGAAAATTTTCCGTTGATGCACAGTGAATAGACTAACGAAAGGCACGAAGTATACGATGTTTCAATAAGCAAGAAATAGCATTGAATAGGTCTAATTGAGATTTCGAAGGCATTCGAGGTAAGAGAAAGAAGTTTGCCAAGAAAGGCTAGGCATGTGTTATGTATCGGAAAAGATTTTCGAGTAATAAGTTAATGATGACTTAATGGTGTCTTGGAGAAGAGTTATAACATCCCTTAGATTGTTAATGAGGTGTTAAACAAGTGTTAAGAAGGTCCTATAAGGATTGGAGATCAAACGAAGTGACGAGAACAAGATCGGAGAAAAGATGGATTATGCGACCAATTATACGGTCCGTATAATATTATACGGTCCGTACAATGGTCCGTATAACTGTCACAGAGAAGGTCCATTACTGATGGGATTATACGGTCACTTATACGGACCGTATAAAATTATACGGACCGTATAATATGCCGTATAATTGTCACAAAAAGGAGTGGTTGCTGAAGCGATTTCACGGTCACTTATACGGACTGTATAAGTTTGTACGGACCGAATAAGTGTCCGTATAATTATGTCGGGACAGATTTTAAAGTTTTAAATAAGAGGACCCAAGTTCATTATTTTCATCTCATTTCTTCTCCACAACTCAAGAACTCTCTAGAATCTTCCACACTCTTCATCTACAAGAACCCAAGAGAAATTCGTGATCAACTTCATCAAACCAAGAGAATCTAGTGCAAGAAACTCATTAGGGTTCATCCAAATCAAAGAAATCCTATTGCAAGTGAACTAGGGTTTTGGCTCAAGTGAAGTATTTCCATTCAAGGCTCATTCCTGCATTATCTAAGGTAAGTTTTATGATCATTCCATGTTGTTTAAAGTGTTGGGAGGTTGAAAGACTTAGATTATGAAAGGAGATAGAAAATGGGTTACAAAGATGAGAGTAATGAGATTTTGTGTAGTAGTTTGAAATGAGTCATGATTCTTGATATGTTCTGATTATAAGTAAGTTATAAATGACATTAAGGACATGGGATAAGCATTATGTATGAGAAAATGTACTAGTGTACTATGACCGTGATTATGAACGAATTGAAGTGAAATTGTGAAATGTGGATAATGTAGGTGTATGAAGATTGTTGCTTATGATGTTGTGAAGGTAATTATAGATATTTGGGAGTTGATATGTAATATGGGGGAAAGTTGTATCAACAAAGGAAATGCTGCCCAATTTTCTCTAGCTTTGATTGAACATGTTCATGTAATCGATTAGCTAACGATAATACGAACTCTCTTGAAGGTAGAAACGTGAGCGTCGAAGGAGAACGATCAAGCGATAAAATATCTAAATGAAAAGGTATGTAAGGCTAGTCCTTTCCTTCTAAGGCATGACTCCCATGGCATGAATTTTCCTATTTTCCCATGACTTTCTTACATTCGGCAATTATGAACCTATGATTGTAAGGAGCTTAATATGAGATATAGAAACGAGATATGTCATGAGCATGATAGAGATGGTGATGAGTTAAGTCTAAAGATCCTAAAGCTAATGATTCTAACTATGATCCATTGATGTTGTTTATTGTATAAACTCACCTTATATGCTAATTTCTTCAAGGTGAGGCAGAATGCTTATGAATACTCCATAATGGAATCGGGGGTGGTCCACGACCTTATGTCACCCCGATAAAGTATAGTTGTCTTTGAGTTCCTATGCATGCAATATGATGAGTACATGATGATGATGACATTACACCGCGCCTATATGGCCGAGCAAACACCGCTAAGGTGGGCAGCGTATACACCATGTCTAGATGGCATGGGCAAACACCACTAGTGGGCGGCACGAGCATGATATGATGATGATGTTTATGAAGTAAGTCAGCATGCATTATTTCTATTAAAATTGACGATCGATTCTGATTGTTCTTCATTTGATATCCCTTTCTCATTGATGTATTGTTATTGTTTATGCCTTACATACTCGGTACAATATTAAATCGACGATCATATAACTTTGGACCTTTGTGTTCGTACCCAGGTCAACAGAGAGGTGATCCAGATTCATAGAAGCTATCAGCCAATTTGAGAGCACTCTATTGTTCCGGAGGTGCCACTGCTTATTTTGTGTACATATATTTTTGGGCACGACGGGGCCCTGTCCCGTCCATATGTCTAGTACTCTAGTAAAGGCTCGTACATACGTATGTGTGAGTAGTATGGTCTCACAATGTCCTTATGGTATGTATATTATTTTGATAGCCGAAGGGCTTATGTATATAAAGGCAAGTATGTTTCAAAATGGAAATAGTTTTCCTATGATTATAAGCATGAGATTAATGAACGATCGCAAGATGAGTATGATTAAAAGCAGTATGAGAGGTGCTCGGTAGTTAGCCCCGGGTACCCGTCATGGCCCTTGTCGGGTCGTGACAGACGTGAACTGAACTGAATCAAAAAAATCTGCAGAACACCAGTCATTGTCAACAGGTCGTCGACATGCTCGACGGGCCATCGATGTGCGGTATCGACAGGATCCCGCAGCCTTGCATCTGCAGCCGCAGGTCGACGGAGCAAGTCGACGGGCCATCGACCCGTTCGTCGAACCAGACGTTGTAGCCTTTTTGGCTTCCAAGTATAAATATGTGGTCTACGACCCTATTTCATATTTTCCTTCTTCAAAAAATCAGAAACCCCTAAAATATTCTCTCCTAATATTTTCATCATATTAGTGAAGATTTGACAAAACTCGAGCCCCGTAAACCCGAGATGGTGAAGAGGAAGGTTGCTTCTAGGGTTTCTTCAATGTTGTGAAGTTGGGGAGTTGAAGTTGGAGTGAATCATGGGATTATTGACCCCTCAAGGTATGTACATGATTTCTAACCTTATATTTAAGTTGAGTATCAAGAGTTTTAGTGATTCTAAGTAAAGTGGGGATAGTGGTGGAATTGGTAAGTGGATGAAAGACAAGATAGTGACTTAGGGTTATTTTAAGAGATGATTGGGAAGGGATTTGAATATATTTTTGATATATATATGTGTTGTCATTGTTAATGTGATTATTGTAGTTGATGTGGGATCGAATGAGAAGTTGGAGAGTTGTAAGCTTATAAGGACATTATTGTCTATAGTTCGTTGAGTTTTATACGCATTTGACAATGGTTAGTAAGTGAAGTAAATAGCCTAATTAAGCTCTATGTTATCTTAATGGTAGACTTGCAAGTTCGAGAGGTAGAAGTTGGACGATTGAGTATATTTCCAAGTATGATAAGACTAACCTTTCCTTCTTTTAGCATGATCCCATGATATGATCCAACAAGCGAGTAAGCGAGATTCCATATTACTGTACTCTTAGAAGTATTAGGAGTACTTCAGTCTTTGATATTCATGTACCCCATTTATGAGTGATCCTTCTATTCGTGGGTCCAGTCTTACGTAGCCAGTTCTGTTCATACAGTTCGTTCATGCATTACATTCATTACATATTTAGGTTCATTAACTAATGACTAGAAGGCGTTATATACGCATTACTACTATGATGATGATATTTATTATGGCCACAGAGGAGCCAACATGATATGACGAGATGCCATAGAGGCTTACAGGCCTTATATACGCACATACATCAGGCGTTATATACGCACACATATCAGGCGTTATATACGCACATATATAGATGCATGACCATCATTGATAGGTATGAGCATGCATATTATGTGCACACAGAGGCATTGTCAGTTACACAGACTTATGCAGATTTAAGCAGATACTAGTTCATACAAGTACATGCAGTCAGTCATTTCAGTTTATGTGTTCAGATCTTATCCATGATTCTCATGTGTATATATATGTTGTTGTTCTTATGCCTTGCATACTCAGTACATTATCCGTACTGACTCCCCGTTGCTCGGGGGGCTGCGTTTATACCCGTAGGTACAGGGAGACAGACAGGTGGTCCAGCTCAGCGGGACCTCTAGATCTAGCAGTGGTCAATACGCTTCATTCGATCCGGAGCTACAATCAGTTTTGGTATGCCCCTTTTGGGATGTGTATGCATATGGGTATGATGGGGCCCAGTCCCGTGCTCTCTTCAGCTTTTATTCCAGTAGAGGTTTGTAGACAGTTGTTTGTAGCAATCAGATGATGCAGCCTTATCGAACACATTCTATTCTTTGTGTACGGTTTATGTGGCGGCCCTGGGCGGCCACCCTTTGTTCTTCCGCATGTTGTGTATGTGTATGTTGATTGTACAGAGTTACGATGTTTCCTTCTTATGAGATTAGTTTATGCCATTTATGGGCCTTGATGTTCGATATGTCTCAGATAAGTATTTAGGTGTGTTTGGTCGCTAGAGGTCGGA
>NW_026716670.1:0-16673 GCF_029784015.1 Lycium ferocissimum
GATGGAATTGTTGAATATTGGATATATGGCTTGGAATATTCTTTACTTGTGTTTGAATGATCTAAAATTAGTATATGAACATGAAAATATTAATATAGATTTGAAAGTACAAGTTGATGGAAGTTGTTGCATTATTTGGAAAGGAAGACTATTTATGTTAGAATGCGTTTTGTTGTGATTTTGATGATTGTTGTTATTGTGGTGGTTGTTGTTGTCGATATTGTGGCCGAGCTAAGTCTCGGGATGTTGAGTTTATAGGGGAAATGTGCACGAAATTTCGGTAGACAAATATGAACTTAAGTTGAACTTTTAGAAGTTATAACTTACATTTGGTAAATGTGACCAAATTGTAGATTTTGAGTGAACTTGAGACTTGATTTTGGAGACGTATAGAAGACGGAAAAGGTATGTAAAGCTATCCCTCTTCTTCTTTGGCATGTCCTAGATATACTAGGTTGAGATTTGAGCCTCAAGGGCACTGCTCATTGAAATCCGAGTCGATTTTAGGTACTATTCATTCAATGTAATTGAATTATAACTCTTATGTTTGGTTGGAAAACTATTCGAACATCCACATTTTGTATCAATGTGAGAACCGTTTTGAAACTTACATGGATGACTCCATAGAGTCTAATGTTCGTAATTTATGTCCGCCACCTCGACTTGGCCCGAGGTGGGCCCACTAGTCCCGAGACTTCTGTCACGACCCAACTCCGTAGGCCGTGACTCGTGCCCGAGTTGGACACTCATACGTACCCTTACCCCACATAAGCGTAATAGCAAAATAAACATATATAATAATTAAGGATATCATCAGAGGACGCACAGAAGCGAATATGACGCACGAAGGCCGATCAGGCCGTCATAAAGTATACATACAATCCCCAACGTACACGAACTTACAAAACATATACAGAACCCACTATACATGTCTACAGACCTCTACAGACTGGAAACGTAAACATATGACGGGACAGGGCCCCGTCGTACCCCTGAAATCCAAATGTACATACATATCAGAAAAAGGCTGTACCAAAATGTAAGCTCCGAACAAAGGAGCGCTGTAGTAGCTGATAGATGACCTAAGCGGGCGGATCCGCCAAAAAGCGCGCGTCTGTACCTGTGGGCATGAAACACAGCCCCCGAAGAAAGGGGGTCAGTACGGAAAATGTACTGAATATGTAAAGCGGAGACGGTAATAAACAAAATCAGAATCGGAACAGAATGTGCGGAGAATGAACAAAATGCAGATATAATCAAAATACATGTCAGAAATCGTAAATAGTGTATGCAGAAAACATATGCCAAGATCGGCCCCGTTAGGGACTCAGAGGTCAGAGTGTGGTCGCCCCCGACGCTGGCGCCACAAGCATAACAGATCATAACATAACAGATGGCCATATCAGAACATAATCATAACAAAGCGTACATGGCACAACATACACCGTAACCCATGCACGTATATACCTGCCCCCTCACACCGGAGCACGGCGAACAATGCAGAGAAATACGCTTGAGAACATATCCTGGCCCGGGCTCAGTGGGGGAAACATTGAGGCATCCACGAGTGGAGTAGTGAGAGACTAAATGCAATAAGATACCATACAGATTTCCGAGAGACTCAATGAAGCATAACAAATAGCAAATCAAAGCAAGGAAATCGGACGGAATCATATTATGCGAATTTCGGATGTCATGGTGCATTACGGAGAAATAACTTTTCTATGATCATTTTCATAGTCCAAAATAGTTTATAAGACTTAAGGAAATATTTAAAACAATTTTCATTTAGTAGTTAAAATAGTAGTTAAAATGTTTCTAAAAAAAAAACCGCTCAAAACTAATCATGAACATAAAGGGGTAAAATCGGAATTTAGCGGGTCCACCTCGGGACAACCGAGGCGATGGGCTTGAATCATGTATATTAGGCGTATGGAATCATCTATATAGGTCCTAGGGACGATTCATAATTTTCTAGACAATTTACAAGCATTTACATAACCTTTCAATCAAAACATACTTAAAGGATTCAATTTTACTGAACGGAAAAAGGGCATTTTCGAACGCGGATTCCGAAGAGCAGAACGCTTTCCAAGGTGCAAGTCCCATCCTAGTACACTTAGATCATGCCAAGAAAGAGATAGGAAAGCTTTACATACCTTTCGCGCCTTTAACGTTCTCCAAAACTCAAATCTCTTTTCGTCCAAAATCTACAAATGGTCAAGTTTACCATAAGTTAACCATAAGGCCTTAGGCATTCATTTTGAACTAATTCTTGTCTAACAAAATTTCGACAAAGCACCTCCCCTATAAATGTGACGCCCCGAGAATTTATCTCGGCTCCAATACCAACAACAACCAAGCCAACAACATTAAATATCAACTAGAATCATATATTAGCACAAATCGGCACCTTTACGCATAAGCGACAACTTACAAATAACTTCGCATTTTTAAGCCAACATCAATATTTCCATCATCATTAACCACCAAGATCACTCTAACATCATTAGGAGGCATTACATATAATTTATCATATTACTTGCAAAATATGCAAACTTTCCACCGAAACCATAACTCATCCGAAACTTCCATTCTTCAACGAACATATTCATAACACATGATCATTTATCAAATTCATTAATAACAATCATAACTAGCACATAAACAAGCATTTCCATAATTACATCATAACCACATTAGAACACATATTCTCTTATAACGACATATAAGCCATTCTAATGCCAAACTTGAGCCGTTAAACCTCCATTTACGCTATAAGGATCACAACGACGCAACTAACATACCAAATAACATTAATTCATTGCCATGTTCCTAGCACCATACCACACGGCCAACTACTACATTCCAACTTCAACCCAATTTTATTTCAACTCCTTTTTCAACATGAATTCCTCCATAAACACAACTAGAATCCAACATAATTTTTAACTCACCATAACTATACAACACACATACACACACGGCTATGTAGCCATGCACACGGCCTCACTTCCCATGCAAGTTTTCCATGAATTTCATTCCTTTTTAACATACTAGAACACATATAAGCCATTCATACACATAAAAAGAATGAACTCTTACCTTTCTCTTCAAAGTTCTTCACTAGAACAACTTGTCCAAACGACGAAAGCAAGACTTAATCTTCCAAACTAATTGCGCCAAGGCGTAAAGGAACCTTGAATTGGTATAAAAATCACAAGGAAACAATTTTGGATTCAAGATTTTCAAGGGCAAATTTTATCTATGGCAGCCGAATGGCTCTCTTTTTTGTTCTTGTTCCTTTTGTTTTTCTCTTCTTCTAATTTCTTGAACATTCTAAAGGATAAAGTGATATATATAAAGCATGGACCCTTAAGTTAATTAATCACATGGAAAAATTAATGGAACATGGATTTGGGCCATTGGCTTGGCCGGCCATGCCCTTTAATTTGGGCCTCAATTCCATAATTTTTTTTTTGAGCCCAATTGGTTGCGGATCCTATTTTGTAATTTCCGAGGCACATTTCAAAAATCCCAAAATTGCCCTTAGACTTCCTCCCTTTTTCCCACATTCAAACTTCCATATCCGACATACTCATTTTAAGAAAAAAATCCAAACATGACCTTATTCCTTAAAATCGAAGTTATTTCCAATTTTCCAAATACGCGCAAAATGCGAGGTGTAACAACTTCCTTCGTTTGTCTTACTTAATCCACCTTGGTATGATATAAAGAGGGACTTTTGCCTATGAGTTTAAGGTTCCGTTTGATTTGCTCCATAAGTTATTTGAAAGCTCCTAAATGTGAACGACACTAAATTTTCAGAAAATGGTTTATGAAGTATTTTTCGAAAGTTTTGTAAATTTAAAGGCTCATACTTGTGTATACTATTCTGACAGACTCGATACTTACTTGAACCTTTTGACTGCAATATATATGAGTATATGTATATGTGTACTTAATCGTCGAGTCTTGGAATTAAATTGTGTATATGCATATGGTTTCCGCACTACTCTGCTCGTGCCTATTACTATGATATCGTTCGCCGGTTCCCGGCCGGTTTGTGATCGTGCGCACTATGATAAATTCGGCAGTATGCTGTGTTACGGTTCCCGAGACCTCGCCATAGGGCCGGGTTCCGCTTATGGAGTTATGCTGTGATATGGCCTATGATATGTTTGATGATGTGTTTGATGATATGATATGTGTGTTCGGGGGTACGGAGATTTGAAACCTTCGGAGTATGTGTGTGTGGCACCGGCGTCGGCAGTGGTGACCACGTTCCCGAGCCTTATGCATGATCTCCCGTTTGCATTATGTACATATGTCTTCGCAGATGTGTTTGGTATATATGTTGATCCGGTATTTTCGCTCCGTACCTTTCACTTCGATTATGGTTTGGATTCTCGTACTTTATGCTTTACATACTCGCACATCCTTCGTACCGATCCCCTTTCTTCGGGGGCGTGTTTCATGCCCGCAGTACGCAGGTTCGCGATCCGGCCAGTGGGTCACACATTCGCGCTATTACGCAGTGCTCCTTTCGATCCGGGAGCCCGCATATTGGTACATATCTTTTGTGATGTATACGCTTTTGCATATTTGATTATTTGGGGTACGGCGGGGCCCTGTCCCGTCATATGTTCTGTTTCGATTTGTAGAGGCCTGTAGTCATATATGTGGGTAATGGGTCATGTGTGTGTGTGTTCGGTTGTCTATGTTCTATGTCTTAACGCGGTCCCATCTGCTATGATGGCCAACACGGCCCATTTGTCTGTATACGTGTATGTATCTGGCGATGTATATTCCGCCAACCTGTCAGATCTGGATGCGGCCTAAAATGGCCGCATGTTTGTATATGTGCCTATATTCGGCGATGTGCATTCCGCCGCCTCTTTTGGCTTTGATATGATATTTTTGTGCACGCGACCGCTTAAGATAATATTTGTTTTCAGTTTCCGTTTTTTAAAACGACGAGTATGACATTTGAGTTAGGCAATAATATGACGATTGGGTATGTAAGTCCGTTTCGAGGTGTCCAAGTAGGGCACCAGTCGCGGCCTACGGGGCTAGGTCATGACAGGAACATTCATAGTAAAGGAGGAAATTCATGCCTTGAAAAGAAAGGGCTAAGCTTTACATACCTTTGTCGTTTAGCTTATTCTATCGCTGGCTCGTTCTCCTTTAATGCTCTCGTTTACCTTCAATAGAATTCGTATCAACATTAGCTATATAATCGTGGAATCATACTTACTAAGGCTATAGAAATTTGGGCAGCATCTCCTTTGTTTATACTACTTTCCGTCATATTCCATATCAACTCCCAACATTCATAATAATCATCATGATATCATTAACAATAATCGTAGTTCATTCACATGATTCGCATTCCCTAATTTCACCTCAATTCCCCATAATTATGACTAAAAATCCATCGTCGTATTCTTTCGCATCCAATACTTATTTCATGTTCTATAGGTAATTTATAACACATTTATATCATCAACATATTCATTTCCATGATTCAATTCACTACTAATCACTAATGACATTATTCATCCATTTAATGACCCATTTGCTATACACTCTTTCAATTCATATGTCTCAACATAATAATACTTCAATTAGCATGTAATAAACATGAAACTTACTTTGGATGATGGAGGAACAAGACTTGGATGACAATTCACCTTTTCCACCAAAACCCTACTTTCTCTCTCTTGGGATTTCTTGATTTGTATGACTTTTGATGGGTTTCTTTCACTTAATTCTCTTGATTTCTTGTTGTTGATCCTTGATTTCTCTTGTTTTCTTGTGGTTGAAGTGTAGGAGATGTTCTAGAGGGTTCTTGAAGTGTAGAGGTGAAGTGGGAAATGAAAAATGAAAAGGAAAGGATCCCTTATATAAAATCAGGTTCAGCCCGATTGGAAATATACGGACCAACATACGGTCCGTATAATTTATACTGGCCGTATGTTGGACCATACATTTGGTCCGGGCTTAAGTCATTCTTTTTTTTGGGCTAATTCTACGGCTGGACATACGTCAGTAGATTTTATACGGCCGGATGTACGGCCGTATGTTTGCCTGTGGTTTTCGAAGGTTGTTTCGTCGACTCGTTTGATCTCCGATCCTTGTGGAACCTTTAACACTTGTTCTTCACTTCAATACCATTCTAAGGGACGTTACAACTCTCCTCGGGGCATCATTCATACGCCATTAACTCAATGCTCGTACTCCTTATCCGATACTCTCAACTTACAACTCGCTTCTCTTTAACAACCTCCTTTTCTTAACTCGGATGTCTTTGGAAATCTTAATTAAGTCGATCGATTACTATCTCTCGCTCCTCTAAACCTCATGTTCATCGCGTCCCCTCATGTAGTCTATTCACTTGTACGTTAAGGGAAATTTCCGAGGTGTAACGAAACTTCGTCATACAAAAGACATAGGGGCCAATATTTCATCATATCATGCATACGAAGACCAAGAAACAAATAATAATCACGTACATGGTCGGATCGCGAGAGTAGAATTTCCTCGAGGCTCGTATCATAGCCTATTTACGACTAAGGCATGCCAAAAGAAGGAAAGGGTTGCGCTTTACATACCTTGGTTGCTTCCTAAGCTAATCCAAACTCAAGTCTCGGCTTCTCAAAATGCGCAACACGTCATTAGACACCAAACATTAGTCATAGGCACCTCGGAATCCCATTTTAAGCTCGCACTTTATTTACGAAATTTGGCAACATTTCCCCGTAAATTCAACACCCCGAGAATTCAACTCGGCCAAGTATCCAACAACAATACCAACAACCACATCAACAATACCCATAAGCAATTCCAAACGCATTCTAACATTAATAACTCTTTTCTACATAATTCGACAACATTCATGCATATTCAATTCAACTTCATACATTCAAACTAATATCAACGATCGCATATTCAAATACCAATCCAAAACCATTCAAACACGATTCAAGAACATTTCCAACAATTCGCCAAAATATTCACATCATCCAACCAATGCACCATGGAACCAGAAACCTTTGACTCAACATGAACAACTTTAACATATTTCTTTCTTCAAAATTCACAAACTACACCAACAAGCCACACTTTAACAACATTATTATCATAAATGAAAAGAAACCATATTACAATCACATTAGCTTCAAAACAGCCCATACGATTACAACCAATCTTCAACCATTAAGCCTTCGTTTTACAACATAAAATCTACAACCTTTCACCCCTAAACATGCAAATAAAATTAGTTCTTCACTCATACCACCGCTACTATACGGCCACAACCTGACAATTACATCTTGACTTGAATCATTCAATACCTTCATTCTCATCACATAATCCATGGCAACAACAACCAAAAATACCAAGTAAAATTTGTTCCATTCTTTAACACACAAAACAGCCCATTTTCGACACCAACATGCTATAAATTTCATAATTTTTCATCCATTTCTACACACTACAACCACACTCAAACATGCTAAACACAATTAATTCATCATTCCTACACAACACACACTTGTACCACGACCACACACACACACACACGGCTACACTTCCACATGCATAATTTCATGAACTTCATTCTTTTTCACATATCACAACATGTACAAATCACTCACAACACATGAAAGAAAGATTAAATCTTACCCTTCTCCACTTTTTTGTTCTTCAACTTGGCTAGGGTTGAGATTTGCCAGAACCAAGGATTTGTTTGCTCAATAACCACTTCATGTTGTTTAGGACCTTCCAATGAGTTGAAACACATGAAGAAAATAATTTTTTGATCACTATTCATGGTCTTCTATTTTTCTTCACTATGGCCGAACACCCCTATCTCTTCATCCTCTTCTTCTTTTTTTTTCTCCAAGTTTCTATAAACTTCTAAGGGTGAAGATGAATAAATATGACTAATTAGTCATCTTTTATTAACACATAGCAAGCTTCCATGTGACCCCGTGGCCAACACCCACACACATGGCCACATATGGCCATTTTCATGAATTAATTAGTTTCCAAAATTTCACTTCTAGCCCATAATTTTTCATGAAGTGCCTAACTTCCCTTAATTCACTTTTGACCCCAAATTTTTCCTTATTCAATTTTACCCTTAACACTCCATGCAATGAAAAGATGAATATGCAATCTTATCATTTTTAACAAAATCGGAAGAAATTACAACCTTGTCCTTAACTTATCCACTAACTCAATTATCCCGATGTGCCAAAATACGGGATATAACACTATGTAAGCCGATGTATCATTATGCATTGTATTATAAGTTTGATATGTTTCTATACGTTACAGATTTTATTTGATCTGGAAAGGATAAAAAGCATGTTTATCTCCGAAGAACTTTCATTGTGTATCTATGTTATGATTTAAAGGTCCTGTCTGATTATGAGTATTACGAGAGTCAGCGGGTTCGCTCGGCCCTAGATAAGGATGGTGCCCCATCCATACTAACGAGAAATTAGGGTGTGACAATAACAATATCAATAATCAATCCCAAACGCATTCTAACATTATAAAGCTCATACGTATAATTCGACGACATTCCATTACATTGGTTCAACTACATACTTTCAAATTAACATCAGCGCTCACAGAAGTTCAAGTACCAATCCAAGATCATTCAACTAAGATTCAAGAACATTTCAAATAATCCTCTCAATGATCAAACAAGCCAATCCAATACACAACCTTACCCGAAATCATTCCAATTCAACAAGAACATCACCAACAAATTCTTTCTTTCAAATTCATAAACTATGTCAACAATCCGTTCGTTAATAACTTCATTTCATAAATTCAAGAAACCATATTAATATCACATTATCTTCCAATTCAGCCCACACAATTATAACCTTAACTTGGATCATTAAAACTTCATTTTACATCATAGAATTTTACCAACGACGACAACGAAATACTACATCACATTAGTCCCACATACCACCAAATCAGCCCATTTTCATGCCACAACAACAACATACAAATTCCATGGTTTTCATCCATCTCTACACACATTACAACAACACCCAAACATGCTAAATACAATTAGTTCATCACTCCTACACAACAACACACACACACGGCCACAACACAATACATACGACCACACTTCAACATTCATATTTTCATGAACTTCATTCATTTCTACATTCCACAACATGCAAATCATCCATAACATAGGTAAAGAAGTGGAACCTTACCTTCTCCATTTATGTTCTTCACACGGCTAAGTTCTACATGGCAACAACGACCGATTTCTTGTTCCAACAACTACTCCACGTTAAACGAGGCCTTCCAATTGGTAGAAAAGCTTGGAAGCAAGCAATTTTCATGATCCGTTTCATGAGTACAGTTCGACGACCCCTCTTGGCCTTGGATCTCTCTTCTCTTTTTTTCTTAGTTTCTTGAAATTTCTAGAGTTGAGAAATGATAAAGATGACTTAATAAGTCATCTAATATTACCATATACCTCATACATGTGGCCTACGGCCCACAAGTCATGTGCGTGGCCACATGGTCATTTTTTTTTTCATGAATTAAAATTTTCAAAACTTCACTTTTGCCCTACAAATTTTCATGAAATGTCAACAACTCCATAATTCATCTTTTGGTCCCGAAATTTTTCCTTATTATTAGTTTCCATAATTCCACTTTTATTAAATCTTCCTTAATATTCCATACCAATAAAATCATAAGCGACTTATGCCTTACGGCTAAGTCGGAAAATAGCCTTGTCCATGACTCATCGCAACCAACTTAAAAATATTCCAATGTACAAAATGCGGAATATAACGGGGCTACATGCTAAGGTATGATTACGGTTCCTTTTCATTGTTAACGAGTTCATTTAGAATTTTAACGGATTAGCACGGAGGGAATAACTTTGATAAAATTCGTTTGTTGGTGTTGTGAATTATGGAAGGAGGTTTGAAAGAATTTTGGATGAAAATAAATGTATTCTTGTAAAATGTGAAGAAATTTGTTGTTATTGATGTTGTTCATATGAATTCGACTCCTTTACGGAAATAAAATTATTAAATAGTTATATCGTAAATTTAGTTGGTTGAGAAATTTAGAAAACGATTAATGTGAAATTTTGTTTTATGGCATACGTCGGTATTGGAAATGATGTTAATACTATTGGTATTGTTGTTGATGTTGTTGGTTACTGAATTGAGAATTCGGGCTAGGCATATATGGGGGAGATCTTTCGCCGATTTTTGACAGAATATAGAATGGTTTGGTTTGAAATTTGGAACAAGTGTGAAATAAAGAGACTAACGTAGCGTGAATCCCTTTAAATGTAGATTTATGAATTCGGACGAATACGCGTAGCTAATAGGAGGTTGAACAAGTATGTAAAAGCTCACCCTTTCTTTCTTTCTTTTGGCATGTCTACAATTCTCATTTGCTTCTTGATGTTACTATTCCTAATTCGGTCGAACTATGGTCTTTACATGTCTTTGGTATGATTGGATTTCAAAGTTTGCATAAAAGTTTTGTTCCTAAAGGGTTCTATATCAAAAAAAGGCCGTAACTTTCGTAGACGAACGGATCGCCTCGATATGCTCGTAGGGGCTGCATGCGCGTATAATGACTATGCTTTCCATAGGCGGGCTCGGATTGGGTTGACTCTCGTCCGTGGGTCCCGCGACCTTCCTTTGTATAGTTCTAACGACTTTTGAAGGAACTTAGCATGACTATCGTCTTAACCCTCGGCGTCGATTACCTTACCTATCGAGTCTGTAATGACGATTATGTTCTCGATTTCCATAAGCTACTCCATATGGCTTTGAAACGTAACCATGATTTCTAAAGTTATATTTGATATGTTCCCGAGTGACATTCGGGGGAAACTTGATTTGACTATTCTCTTGGTTTTAAATGATAGTTCGTTTTGACTATTCTATGGAGTTTTTGAAATGTTTTAAACTGCATATAGTCTCCCACGACTCTGCTCGTGCATATGGTTGTTATATCTTTCACGAGTCCGTAGGTTATGTTATCGTCACTTTATGTTATATTCCGGAGTATGATATGTCCGGTTCGTCGAGCCTGGCTAGAGAAGTAGGCTACGATGTATATTCGGTGTTATGGCATTATGATGTGTTATGTGATATGTCGGGTTACGGAAGATTTGAAACCTTCGGAGTATGATGTGTTATGGCGCCAATGGCGGGCGGCGACCATATTCTCTGAGCCCTCATGCATGATTTGTGTTTTGATAAGTAAGTATTTTGGTATTCTGGATTTTGCATTTATTTTCTGTACTTCTTGTTCCGATTATGATCCTGTTTACTATATTTCATGCTTTGCATACTCAATACATATTTAAATGTTGACCCCCACTTTCTTCGAACACACGTTTCATCGCGGTACGGATACTTGTTGTGATGATTCGTGACTTAGGCTTTCCATTATTTATTTTGGAGCACTCCGCTTATTCGGAGTATATGTGTTAGTACGGACTATTTGGATGCATATGTATATGACTATTCATGGGTACGGCGGGAATTTTTGTCCCGTCATATGGTTTTGTTGTTACTCATAAGAGTCTGTAGACATATGTGTGGATTGTGGGTAATCAACTGTTCGGTTGTGTACGTAGTGATTTGTGATTTGGACATCCCCGCATACTATGATAACATTGTCTTATGTGTGATATTATACTGCTGAAAGTTATGACAACAATATATATATATATATATATATATATATATATATATATATATATATATATATATATATATATATTTGAAACGACTTTGGGGCGACGTTTCGGTTTTACTGTGTACGGAGATACGGGTTATGCTAGCTATGGTACGACGTACGATCTTTGTATATGTATATTTGTTTGTATCTTTGTTACGGTTAATGGGGTGTGTACGGGTGCCGGCTCGGGCACTAGTTGCGGCCTACGGGGTTGGGTCGAGACATGGCTCTGTAGTGGAAAGAGCTAAAGCTGGGCGAAAGATTTCTTGAGAAGGGATTTATTGAGCCCGATTCATCCGTGGAACATGTGTTTTGTTTGTGAGAAGAAAGATGGTTCCCCTCTGGATGTGCATAGATTGTGGCAGTTGAACAAGGTAATGATAAAAAATAAATATCCCTTCCAAGAATCGATGATCTATTTGACCAATTACGAGTGCTAAATGGTTTTCCAAAAAATTGATCTAAGATCGGGGTATCACCAAGTGAGAGTTAGAAGAAGATATTCCCAAAACAGACTTTCGAGGTGAGATATGGCTATTATGAATTTCGGATGATGTCATTTGGTTTGACTAATGCTCGGCGGTGTTTATGAATTTGATGAATAATGTATTCGAGGCCTCTTTTTTTTAGATATGTTCGTGATCGTGTTCATTGATGATATTCTAGTATATTCTCGGACAAAAGCGGCATGCGGACACATTTACGTATTGTCTTTGGGGATTCTTCGGACTCGAGAGTTATATGCAAAATATTCAAAATGTGAATTTTGGCTCGATTTTGTGACCTTTAAGACCATATCATTTTCGGTGACGCATTAGGGTTAATGCTGGAAAAATTGAATTTTGTGAAGACTTGGCCCAAGGCCTAAAACGCCTATAAGTCCTTAGTTTTCTGGGATTGACAGGTTACTATAGAAGATTTGTGGAAGGGTTTTCCTCTATTTCAGCGCCATTAACGAAGCTAACTCAGAAATCCTTAAAATTTCAGTGGACTGATGCTTGTGAACGCGATTTCAAAATTGAAGGATGATTAACTTGACCCAGTCTGACACTCCGGAAAGGGCCGGATATGGATATGTTGTGTATTATGATGCCTCCGGTGTCGGATTAGGCTGTGTATTGATGCAACACGGTAAAGTCATTGCCTATGCTTCAAGGCAGTTGCGGAAACATGAAAAGAACTATACAACCCATGATCTCGAATTTATCGCGGTTATTCCATGCACTAAAGATGTGGAGACATGGCGCATGGCGTTCATATTGGTATTTATGTGGATCACAAGAGTCTCAATATATTTGCAAATAGAGTTAAATCTTCGACGGAGGTGGTGGATTCGAAGCTGGCCGAAGGATTATGATGGCAGAGTATTTTATACCATAGGGAAGACAAAATATTCTGGGCGATACCTGAAATCTATGGGCGGTCTATGTGTCACGACCCAACCTAGGGCCACGACAAGTGACGGGCTTACCCCGTCTGAGAACTCAACCTTTGCTACTTACACTCGAATATGGCGATCAATAGATTTTTTTTTTTTGAAATTCTAGATAAAATACTAAAGTCGATATATAACTCAAAACGTCTTAAAACGTCTTGACATATATACACATACATAAATATATACATGGCATAGGACAAGGCGGGCCAAGAGGCTACCGCTACCTCCGTACAACAATATAGCGAGGCGAGAACTAATAGTACCCATAATACCCACGGCATTTGTTCGCCGTACGTCTAAAAGTACAACTTACGTAATATATACACAAAATTATACCAAAATAGGAACAGCCTCCGGAACGAGTGGGGTTGTCCAGGCTCTAAGTGAATTCCCCCTAAGTAGTCGGATCGCCGAGTCGCGTCCCGGCTCCGCGGGCATGAAACGCGACCCCGAAGAAGTGGGGTCGATACGGAATATGTCTTGAATATGTAAAGCGAGGATAGATAGTAACCACCGCGCAATTTAGGAAGGAAGAAATCATAGTCAACCCAATATTTCGGCCTTCGCTAAAAGAAAACATAAATAAATACACAAAGTCCCAAACAAGCTTTAAGTAAATAATCGCAATCCAACTAACGATTAGTAAGTAATGTAATCTAGAACTCCTTTCTAAAGGAGTAATGCAATACATCACACGCGCCGCTTCCGGCAAAATAATGATAGCCCCTTCGGGCAGCCGCTTTCGGCTCGATATGAACAATGGCCCCTTCGGGCGACCGCCCGGTGGCTCTATATCATCAACGGTCGCGGTGCCCCTTCGGGCAGCCGCTTCCGGCATAATAATGAACGATGGCCCTTCGGGCATGTAATGATAATGTAACCATAAATAGGCATAATAAAATAAGTAAACCTCGCACCCCTTGCGGAGTGGTCCCGCAAAAAATAGCACACTCGGACATTTCCCTTCGGGCATATTAGTCATAATATCGTAAACATAAGTAGTAAACCAAATAAAATAGTAAAGGCCATCGCACCCCATTCGGAGTGGTTTTAGAAAGTTTAAAAAAATCAATTTTATGTTTTCTTTGTACAAAACTAGTTCTTTAAAAATCATTAAGGAACCACAAACGTTCGTTTCCGAAGCCATTTTTGGAAAACCGTGTTTTATAATAGTAATGCGAGTTACATAAAAAGTATACCATAGAACATAATGAAGTAGTCCAACATCGTCAAGGTAGTCGGGACAACAGCCCAAAAGTTTCCTTTAAATATTGTACCAAAATAAGTCAAATGGAGCAATACAAATCTCTCGGGATCGTGGGCCCACCTCAGATCAAGTCGAGGCGGCGACGTGAACGACGAACATTAGACTTTATGAAGTCACTTACGAAAGTTTTAGGACAATTCAGTTCCATTTGTGAAAATTATCGATGTTTAAAGGCTATTCTTTCAACAAAACAAAAAACAACATAATTCAATTGCGGCAATGGAATAGTATCCCAAATAAAGCTCGGATTCCTAGGAGTAGAGTCATCCCCAAAGCTTCCGTGTCTTCTCCTAGTATGACTAGGACATGCCAAGAGAAGAAAAGAGCAAGCTTTACATACCTTATTTACGTCTTACGCCGTCCGAGCTCAACTCCCCGTTTCCACCAAAATCTACAATTGGTCATAATTACCAAATGTGAGTTACAAGCTTTTAAGAACTCAAGTTTAAATCTATATTTGCCTACCAAAATTTCGGCAGCATTTTCCCTATACATTCAACATCCCCGAGCATTAGACTCGGCTTAAATGACAACAACCAACCCAACAACAACATCAACAACACCAACAACAATCACTACAAATCACAATATAACACAACTAATCTTTTTCCCAACATAATGCCATAGCTTCCATTCCGACTTCACCTTTCCAACTTCATGTCAACATTCTCATATCTATTTACTAATCCAAAACCATTCAAATAAAATTCGGAACATTTCATATCATTTCTACAAACATTTCACAAAATATACAAACTTTCCACCAAAGCCATAATGCATCCAAAACTTTTAATCTTTAACATACATATTCATAGTATGTTTCCATCTTCCAATTTCATCAACAATCCTCATAATTTGCATCATAACCATTTCATTCCCATGTTAACATAAAACTAGAATAAAATCATATAATTTCCTACAACAACCTAACAATGGATTTTTCATGCCAACTTGAACCATTCTCCTTTCATTTACTCCACAAGAACACAACAACACAATTAATACACTAAATAAATTCAATCCATCTCCCTTCATGCAAGACACCACACGGCCACAACACACACATACACACACGGCTTGCACACCACACACAACAATTCCATAATTTTCATGCAACTCTAATCACTATAACACATATACTCATTCCATAACACAAAAACATAGAATTCTTACCTTTTTCTTCAAATTCCAACTTGTCGCAAACGTGGTTCTTTCGCTAAACTAATTAACGTCGAAGAGCGTCTTGAACTTATCAAGAATTCAAGAAGGAAGAGATTTTTGAATCAAAGACTAAGGCTCCAAATTTTTTTTTCTCCTTTTTTTTCTTGTTGGCCGAAGGCCTTCCTTTTTTTTTCTTGATTTGTTTCCTTTTTTTTCTTGAAACTTCTTGAACTTGTCTCACTTATATAAAAAATCACATGACAAATTTTTGTGGGTTGGGCCAAGGCACATGGCCGGCCACCCCCTTAATTTTGGGCCTCATTTTCTCTTATTTATTTTGAGCCCAATTCATCATGGATCCTATTTTAAAATTTTCTGGACTAATTTCAAAATTCCAAACTTGCCCTTAGGCCTTGTCCAATGTTCTCGTGTCAATAATATTTTCCATAAGTAACAACATACACACCACATAAAATCAAAGCATGGCCTTATTCTTACAAATCGCAATTATGTCCAAATTTCCCGAATGTGCAAAAACACGGATATAACACTATGTGATTTTCGTGTGAGGCGAGGAAACACCAAGCAAGAGGTCACAACGCAAGCACAATAGTTTTCTTACATAGTAGGATCGAGCCTTACATAGTAGGACGGCTTCAACATCCCGAGGACGGCTTGCCAAGACCATGGGTGTGTGAGGGCGAGGAAACACCAAGCAAGAGGTCACAACCGCAAGCACAATAGTTTTCTTACATAGTAGGACCGAGCCTACATAGTAGGACTGGGCTTCAACATACCGAAGTTGACGGCCACAAACCCGACTTCAACAACCCGAAGGATGGCTTGTCAAGTTAGTCGGACAGTTGAAAGATCATAGATATGAAAGTTTTTCCTACAAAATGGGCTGGCTTCCTATCCAAGCTACTCAACTCGAAAACTTTCACACTACTACGTACATACTCGTCAAAGCTCGGAAACTATTGTACTTGTAAAAAGTTCTTCTCAATATTTCCCAACCCATACTAATTAGGGTCACCTTTCCAT
>NW_026716671.1:0-16327 GCF_029784015.1 Lycium ferocissimum
TTCAAGGAGGTCTCCAACGGGCATTATCCTCTCATTTAGCATTTGGGCTTCTTCCCCCATATCCCTCTATCTAAAATCAAAACTAGAATAGTCATAGTGGGGGTTCGGGGAAGGGAAGGACAAATAAGCACAATTATCCTAACGACCATTTTGACCACCACACCTATCACAAATACTCCCATCATAGGTTTGGGATTGTGCTCACAATCCACGGAGAATTCAAACAATTTTGCCATGAGTGTGGTCCTCCACAATAAAGACAAGGGTCATCAAAGTATGAACAACTACCATCCGACCAATTTCATTATATGATGTCATTTTTTTTTATATAAAAATAAAATAAAGCAAAGAAACAACTACACAAATATTCGCAAGTTTGGACCAAAGCAAGTAAGCTAAAATCCCAAACTAACCCAAATACGCTAAATTGTTCCCCGGCAGCGGCGCCAAAATTGATAACGTCCAAATCCACTCCTCAAAGAGAAAGTGTACACGATCGTATGCAATATAATTTACCCAACTATGAGTCGGGGTTGATCCATTGTGGAACAATATACTAGGCGATTAAGAAAGTAAGGAACTTTCACCAACTAAGCTAAGCCAAGCGATAGATAATATTTTGGTTTTTGAGAAAATTCTAACTAATGCAGAAATGTAAACTAACCTAGAAAGCAAGTAAAATGATCAATGGCCACAAGCATGGATAATAGGAGATTACCTCGATAACGACCCCAACGTATTTTACGACATTACAACTTCAGAACGAGGTTATGTTAATAAATAATGATTTCTAAAATCTCATTGAAAGTTTCTCAACCAAATCAATGAATTTCACTTTAAGCTTTCTCAAGCCTTAAAGTGTGATATTATGCACAATCAATATAATCCCAAGTGACTTTCTCTCTCGAGCTCAAGTCATTAGATGAGGGAGGTTATGCCTCAAATCCTTGTTAACTAATCTTTTCCCAAATTGACTTTTCTCTCGAGCTCAAATCAAATTAAATGGGTGAGTCCCGTGGTTAGCTAATCCCTTTGGAAACATTCAAGAACGAGATTAATTAAAGAAACAATAACCCATTCATTAGGAATAAAATCATTCAATACATAAGCAAAACAAAAGTTTCAAACCAAACTTTAATCAAGAATATTTTCATAAACAAGATTCAAGTAATGGAATAGAAAGCTACTGTCACGACCCGCCTAGTAGGCCGTGACGGGCACCCGGGGCTGACCCCACATCATACTACTATCGTCTTATCCTACACGTATATAAGCTCCACAAAGCATGTACACATATATATGCATAAGCCCTCACAGCAGCAAAAGAATAATGTACAAAATATACATCGAGGGTCACATCACATCTGCTACCCACATACGAGTATCTACGAGCCTACCTGAATACTAGAATCATAATGATGGGACAAGACCCCGCCGTGCCCGAGTATGTACACAAAAGAATATATCGAATTTGCGCCTCCCGGTACTATGGAAATGCTCCGCGCGAGCCGGTGCCTAACTCCTGAAGGCGGGTCGTCCCCCCGTTCTGTGGGCATAAGCACAGCATCCAAAAAGAAAAAGGATGTCAGTACGAACAATGTACTGAGTATGTAAGGCATGCATCATAAAGTAACAATAGAGCAAGAAGATAAAGTAAAGATAAGAAGATGACTGATGACTGCTTGCCTCTTAAGGCGGAACCATGCATGCAAACGCGTAAATATCGTATCATGTACCGCTGCGGAACGTACAGCCCGATCCATATATCAATATATTGTCGTGGAACGAACTGCCCGATCCATCACCCATATAGCCCGCGTCCGGATGATATCATAATATGCCAACCGATCAGTGGCTATGCGTCTATAAACGCTCACCTTTCCCCATGTCCCCTATATACATATATATATATCATATATACATATAATATACGCATGCGTACGAGAGCCCAAACAAAAGTGCGCTCTCTCGGAGTGACGTAAGGTCGTAAACCTCCGAGTACATTGTGACATCATTATCAATGTTAAGTCTCACCTCGAATAATCCATGACATGAACTGGGGCCATATGTTATATAGCTCAGACATAAGCTGAGGCCATATGCTTTATAGCTCACTCAGTCACGTCACGAAATCATCTAGAACCTTAAGCTTGAAAGTCTCGAGGATTGGAGTCATCGTGAGATTCTTTAAAGACTATAAGCTTCTGACATTTCTAGGAGTAAGAAGATTATGGACAAAACATAGAAATCATGCCTTGAAAGAAAAGGGGATTGCCTTACATACCTTTGTATTTCCTTAACGACGTCGACTAAAAGCTTTCCTTCCGACTTACGATTCTACATACAAAGGGATTCGTACGAAGGTTAGATTGTTGAAGGTATACTTAAGCTTAAACTAAAGCGGATAAGGCTAACGAAAATTGGGCAGCATTTCGTTTGTTTCGACAACTTTCCCTCATATAACAAAACAGCTCCCAAACAATACAACGACATTATCCCATAATATTCTAATACGCAAATTCCCTCAAGTTAAATATTATTCAATTTCCAAACTCATTTCCGGAATTCCTCGCGACCATAACTATAATACAACTTCATGCTTATCATTTACATAATACTCCCTCAACATCATTAATATCATGAAATAATCGTAAAACTCACCTTTGTTTATGTAAAGATGGTCTTTGGATGAGAATACTTCACTTGAGAAGAACTCCACTCCAATACCAAAGCGATTCTCAACTTCTATTAACCCTTAGGAAAGCATTCACACCTTGATTCTACCAACTTTTTGGTGTTTGATTCTTTAATTTCCCTCCTTGGATATGTGTTAGTATGGTATGGAGAAAATTCTAGAGGTTTATAGAGTATTTGAGAAGTGGGAAATGAGAAAAAGAAAGAGAAACCGTGTATATATAAAAATTAAGTTCGGACCCGACCCGAAATATACGGTCCACTATACGGACCGTATAATTTATACGGTCCGTACATTGAACCGTATGTTTCCTCCAGAAGACCACCCTTCACTGGAAGGGTTCTACGGCCAGGTATACGGGCCGTATAAAATATGCGGTCCGTATATATGACCGTATAATCCCCAGTTTTTCCGATTTCGTTCTCGTCGCTTCGTTTGATCTCGAATCCTTATGGAACCTTCTTGATACTTGTGTAATACTTCCTTAATGATCCAATGGACATTATAACTCATCCTCAAGACCTTACTAAATATTCGTTAGTTCGATAACCATGAAATCCTTCCCAAACATAACTTATGCTTCGCTTTCATGACGAACCTAGTTTCGCCAAGTCCTATGACTTAAAAATCTTATCGTATATACATTAAGGCTGCCAATCACCCTCTTGTAGTCATAAAGGTCTCGTGTCCGCCTTGATCGACGTCAGTCCATTCACGACGCAACGTCACGAAATTGCCGAGGTGTAACATTCTCCCCTCCTTAAGAACATTCGTCCTCGAATGTTAAATTCTCGGAAATCCTACAAAAATTTTGCCAGAGTTTCCCCTGTAATCTGGCACTACCATCCTGTCACAACAACCCAAAATAACATCGCCACACAGGGCTACAACATTAACAATAAGAAATGTGGTCACACACGACCCAGAAGTAATAAAGTAAAACATTTCATACCTGGGGACACTGATGTTCCATCTTGAGCCTCCTCTGGGGGTGGGAATAGATGCGGATATTTAATCTTCATAGCTTCTTCTGCTTCCCAAGTCATCTCCTTTCTGTTATCATTCCTCTATAAGACTTTGACCGAAGCGACCTCTTTATTTCTAAGCTTCCGCACTTATCTATCTAGTATAGCAACAGAACTTCTTCATAGGTCAATTTTTTCCGTGACTTGAATGTGTCGGCAGTACTATTTTGGCTCGGATCTCCAACGCATTTGCGAAGCATCGATACACGGAAGATCGATGGGCGGGAATTCGGCTCCGAAGGTAAGTCCGGCCGTAAGCTACTTGGCCCACTCGCGTACAATCTTGTAGGGCCCAATGTATCGAGGACTAAGCTTACCTTTCTTACCAAATCTCATTATCCCCTTCATTGGCGATACCTTCAAAAATACCCAGTCATTAACCTGAAATTCCAAATCCTACGGCGATTGTCGCATAAGACTTTTGGCGGCTTTGAGTCGTCACCAACCGGTCCCGGATAAGCTTAATATTCTCAACCGCTTGTTGGATCAATTCTGGGCCTATTAATTGTGTCTCTCCCACTTCAAACCATCCAATAGGCGACCTACACTTCCTTCCATATAAGGCCTCATAAGGAGCCATCTGAATACTAGTATGATAACTATTGTTATAGGCAAATTCAAAAAGTGGCAAATGATCCTCCCAATTTCCGCCAAAGTCCAACGCACAAGCTAGCAACATGTCTTCTAAGGTTTGAATAGTGCGTTCAGCTTACCCGTCAGTTTGTGGATGGAATGCAGTGCTGAATTTCACTCGAGTACCCAATCCTTCTTGAAAGGATCTCCAGAATTTAGCTGTGAATTGTGCTCTCCTCGTCGGTAATAATAGATATAGGAATGCCATGAAGCCGCACTATCTCTTTGAGATACAATCTAGCATAGTCTTCTCGAATATATAGATCCGACCGGTAGAAAATGTGCCGATTTTGTGAGCTCGTCAACAATCACCCAAACGGAGTCGTACTTATGCCGAGAACGAGGTAATCCAACAACGAAATCCATATTGATCGCCTCCCATTTCAAGTTGGAATTTCCATTTCTTGCAAGAGCCCGCCGGGTTTCGGTGCTCGATTTTCACCTGTTGACAAATTGGACATTGAGCCACAAACTCGGCTATATCTCTCTTCATTCCTTCCCACCAATACATTAATTTAAGATCATGGTACATTTTCGTCGCTCCCGGATGAACGGAATAACGAGAGTAATGAGCTTCTTCCAGAATCTGACGACGAAGTCTCGCAATATCTGGAACACATAACCTGTTCTGGTACCTGAGAACCCCATCTGCTGAGACTTCAAATGGTGACTTCTCTTTTTGGAAGCGTGCATCTCTATAATGCCTCAACCTGTTCTTTTTGACTTTATTTTCACTTGGTTTCTTCCGATCACTTCTAAATCACATAAAACCTGTAAAATAGATGTAAACGATATTAAATGCACTATTTTCTCAATCAAAACATAACAACAATCTAAGATTAAAGAAGAAATAGGTTGGTAAAATACCAACTTATCATTGAGTACCATTCGATGCGTCATGTAGTTGCTGAGCTCATATGACTGGTCTATCTTTTTGAAGATCTTTCAATCCCAATTTCTCTTCCTGTATCTCTTCATTCGAACAGTCAAGTTGCGATTCACATCGCGAAAAAACCCGTGTTTTATGAAAAGACGAAACACGTTGAGTTGGACTACCATTTTGTCCAACAGTTGTTCTTGGTCAGACTGATTTCTCTCCATTTTGTCGCTTCATCTTCTCAATTGGCAGACCTCTTTCACTAAATCACTTAGGTCCTGTTCACCATAGTATTTTGGGCAAATTGGGAGTGCTTTCATCCCCCACCAATTTAATCTCTAAACAACTTTACTTTCAACACAAGCAGGATCAAAGGTATTATTATATTTTTTTTAAATCTAATTATCTAGTATTCTAAATTCATGTATTAAGAATAATAATTAAATTAAAAATTACTAGTATATAAAAAAAATAGAAATTGACATGTTAAGAAATAATAGCAAATTATTATTCATGCTCATTCAAAATAAATTCTCAATATAAACCATCAATAATTATAATTTTATAATCAAGTGGGTTATCATGAATTTAAGTTTTTCCTTTTTTTTTTTTTTTGGTAGGAACGATAGAACATAATACATATTATTTAATAACAAAAAGCATCATATAAAAGGATTCGGATTGTTATATATGACCGGAAGAGTTTGTAGAAAGGAATCATTAGTTGCGAAAGAACTAGCCGATATTTTCCTAAAAAAGACAGTTCCTGACATATCTGCCATATAAACTTCATTTAGAAATAATTTAATTTTAAGATTTTTATTTTATTTTTAATAAGATAATTTACAGTAACAAAAATATATATGAATTACTTTAAACTACAAGTTTCAAAAAATTTCTCTTTTCTAAACTACATATTCAGTTAAATATCATCACACACGTACATTGTCAGTTCAGAAAACGTTTTTTTTTTAGAGTCTTTGCGAGATTCAAACACAAAATGAATTTTTTTATTTTGGGTGAGGCAGAGCTATTATTAGTTGTGTGAGGAGATTATTTAATTGCGGGACCCACCACATCATCTCAGCCCATCTGACCGTTCTCTTTTACTCTTCCTCGTTGCCGTCGTTCCTTTTTTTTTTTTTAAATTATTATTATTATTTCTTCTTTTTCATATTTTCTGTTTTTCATCAAATTTTCGAACCAATTTTATTATACGGAGACCATAATTCTTTAATATATTTTTGAGTAAATTTTATCGATGGTCATCTAAGTTTGAATTTATTATATAAAAATTATTTTGTGAATTTTTATTATATAAAGGTCATTGAATTTAAAATTTGTCACACAAAAAATCTTTATTATTATTTTTTAACGTAAAATCATTCAACTTTAAAGTTTACCACACAATAAATTTTCTATATTTTGTCACATAAAAGTCATTCAACATTGGCCAAGCTAACTAAAAATAATTTTCACCTAAATTTCGATATTTGTACGAAAAATATTACATGGTACTCCAAACTAAGTTAGTTACATTTGGGATAAATTTGAAAACTCCCTCAATAATTTTTTTCATAACACTAAATTAGTTGTGGTGTACAATATTACATTTGCTTTATTTCTTTGTAATAATTCTAACTCATTATCATTAATGTTAAAAAAATATGATTTAACTTTACTAATATACTCATTTCTTTAGTAAATTTCATAAACACATTTTAATAATAGAAAAATAAATTTTATGTGATAAACTTTAAAGTTGGATGGCTTTTATGTAATAAAAACTATAAAAGTGATTTTTGGATGATAAACATTAAAGTTAGACGACTATTATTGTAAAAAAAAATAAAGAAAAATAATTTTTGTATGATAAATTTAAAGTTGGATGACCACCGGTAAAATTTATAAAGATATTATCAGTTTTACTATCCAATTTTCAATTTCTTACCTGCCTTAATCTTCTTTTCAAATAATAAAAATAGAGAAAAAAATAAAATAAAATGATGATGGATTGATTTCTCATCAAAACACTCGGCTGAGTTCCATACAAAGAAGGAGCCATTTGGATATGGTTTGAAATCATGGTTTAAAACCATGAGATGAAATCATGATTTGAAATCATGTTTGGACATGCAATTTGAGTTTCTTAAGTTGTATTTTTTCTTATAGACATAAAAATCTCAAAAGTTGTGAAAACTATCAAAATATTCTCAATTCTTATACAATCTTACCAAATGAGCAAGTCATAGTTTATAACAAAATTAATACGCTACTACAAGACCTTTCTAAAGAATACAATATCAATTGATCAAACTTTAGTTCAATAAAAAAGAAAATTTAACATGAATAGTAATGTAACTACTCTTTAATATAATCTTCCCGCATGGTAGATACAAATAAAGGTTGGTAAATGGTTGGTGGGAGTAATTGTTAAAAATATTTACCAACTTAAGGGTTTTTTTTTTTGAGAAAAGACATCATTTCCCCCTGGAACTTGGCAGCAAAACTCACTTTAGCAACTAAACTTAACTGGTAATTATTTACCCCCCTAAACAACTTAACTGATAATTATTTACCCCCCTTAACGGGTGACGTGGCAAGAAAGTGTACTCAATCTCTTAAGGAGCGTGGGAGGAAAAAATAAACACTAAAAGTGATCCCAACTGTACAGATGTCATCTTCTAATTGGATGATATATTAAGATTTTCTTAATATTTTATTTTCTATTTTAAATTAACTTTTTCCTTTTCTTTCTTATTCTTTTCCCTTCTCTTTTCATGCGTTCTACTTCAATGTTGAGTCTCCCACTATTTTTTCTTCTTCTTTGTTTCTTTGTATATAGATTTAATTTATGGGTTTGATTTGACACAAATAAAGAGATTAAATTTGTTGAGTTAACAAACCAAGTTGTGCTCAAATTCAGCCACCGTGAAACAGTCATTCAAATGCATAAAGTTGACATTTGCATAAAATTGACATTTGCTTTGTTTGTTGCTGTGTTGGTTTCTCTCTCTAGTGTTGTTCTGGGTTTTGTTATTAAGCTCTAGTTACTTTAATTTCTTATTACATATTCAAGGAACAATCTTCACTGTCTGAAATTACAATTCTTGTCTTCCAGCAAAATATTATTGTTATCAATTGAATGCACCCACCGTCCGAAGAAGAAAGAGGGCGGGACGGAAATGGTCGCTACTATTGTTATTTGTGTTAACAATAACAATGACAATTGTTATTGTTATTCAAACGGTGGATTTGGAATTATGGGTTGCATTGTCTCAAGCCGAATTCATACTTATGTTAATTGTTGTTAATTTGTAAACCGAGATTAAGCATGTGAGTTGGAACATTATCTGATAAGAAGATTAAAATGCAAGCTCGATCGAGGCATACTTTCTTAGAAATGCAAGCCGAATATCTTTGGACAGTTTATGACTTTTAGTTATATTTAGTTATGCGGATCCGAATACTTTAGTTGTGTTTAACCAAAAGTTATAGATATACATAGTAAATTTTTTAGTTATGTTTAGTTATGCCGGTCCATAACTTTAGTTGTGTTTAACTAAAAGTCTGCTACCACTACGCTACTTTTAGTTATGTTTAGTTATGCCCGATGTCGATCGTTTTTATATTGTACGTATTGTCCGGTTATTAGTATTAGGAAAACTTAATACATTGATCTGTGTGGTGATTTTCGAGGTTGGGGGGGTTGAGTATTTTGGAAAGGAAAGCATCACCGATAGAGGAAATAACAAAAGAAAATATGAAAAAGGAGTTAATCGTATATCCTTGAATGCTTATTGCTTGGGTTGCTTGTCTCAAGTTGAATTCATACTTATGTTAATTGTTGTTAATTTGTAAACCGAGATTAAGCATGTGAGTTGGAACATTATCCGCATAAGAAGATTAAAATGCAAGCTCGATCCGAGGCATACTTTCTTAAAATGCCATTGAATATCATATTTGGAGGGCAGACTTTTAGTTATATTTAGTTATGCGGATAAAGAACTTTTAGTTGTGTTTAACTAAATGCCGGATGAAAAGGAAGATTTTAGTTATGTTTAGTTATCGGAAGAGAATTTTAGTTGTGTTTAACTAAAAAAGTCACGCGGAGGGGAAAGCATATCCTTTTAGTTATGTTTAGTTATTTCTTTTCTAATATCGTTTCTTATATTTTTTATTATGTGTGTTATTAGTATTAGGAAAACTTAATACATTGATACTGTGGTGATTTTCGGGTTAGAGAGTTGAGTATTTTGGAAAGGAAAGCATCTCCGAGAGAAATAACAAAAGAAAATATGAAAATGCAGGAGTTAGCCGGATATCCTTGAATGCTTATTGTTTGGGCTCCTTCTCTTTGAAAGTTAATTATTTATTAGATTAGCTCGTTGGTGGAGGAGAAATGAATCTACTCACTCCCCCCTATACTTCTATTAAAGAACAAATGTAATGGAAGGCTGTACAATGAAACGTGCTTTCACCACAAGGATAGTTGTATTTGCTTCTTTCTTTGTTGTTTATGGCATTGCTAAAGAAGGTAGTTAATGTACTTGCCTACGATATCCTAATGAAATTGTGTGTATATGAAGGCTTCTAATCAATTTCTTGTTTGACACCTAAGCTTGAGTGAAGTTCCGTGATGTAATACGGTGGACTTCGACTTCAATATGGTGGTGGTGGTCTTCAATAATGAAGAAATCACAATTTTTTAGGGTGGGGGTGGAGGGGCGGAAGAAGGGGGGGCGGCGGCGGTGTTGGTGGCGGGGCGGCGGTGTTGGTGAGAATGAGGAGAAAGTAGAAGAAAGAGAAAAAATAATAAAAGAAAAATAAAAAATGAAGAGTTGGTAATTTTTGACGTGGCAATGACTAACGGCAATGATGTGGCAATGACGTGGCGCGAGTGTAATACACTCATGGTCAGCCGTAAGGGGGGTAAATAATTATCACTAAGTTGTTTAGGGGGGGTAAATAATTACGGAGTTAAGTTTAGTTGCTAAAGTGAGTTTTGCTGCCAAGTTCCAGGGGGAAATTATATTTAAAAATTTTGAAACCCCAAATTATGCTTTTTTGAATAATTTGGAATTTTAAACCATGATTTGAAATTATGAGATGAAATCAGCGTTTGGACATGCATTTCAAATCGCATGTCCAAAAGCTTACAAGGAAGAGGTAAAGTATGGGAAAGAAGAATGCTGATTTCATCTCATAATTTTAAATCATGATTTCAAATCGCATGTCCAAAAGCGTGCTAAGGAAGAGGTAAAGTATGGGAAAGAAGAAAGGACATGGGTCTTTGATTGCTTGGAAAGTAAGACCTACCATACTAGTCCATTTGTCAATAAAGGAATGTCTTACACAAGTATGACTTGGTATGCTTCACACATAATAAAAAATTTCTGTGTTTTATCATATGTGAGACATGACACGTAATACTTGTGTGAGAGGAGTCATAAGTGAGGGTGGACCCCAAAATGGCCAAAAATTTCACCCGCCATGCCCTATTCTTGTTTTCTTACTATGCAACTATTCCTCTACTTCAAACAAACCCCACCCAGCAAAACTCCAGTGTTGTTCCACCTTAAACAAATCAAACATCTCACAATATTTTTTTTGGCGATTTTGCCAGAATCACATAGAAAGAAAATTAAACTATCATTTCTTTTCTTTTTATTTGCCTTTTTTTCTTTGCTAACAATATAATAATATATATTGTGTGTGTAGATTTATACATACATTGAAATTTTCTTTGAGAAAGATTATACGTCCATATAAATTAAGAAATTACTGCATTTATAGTTAGTACTTCCTTCATCTCAAATTATCTGTTATGTTTATTAAGAATAGTTGTCTCAAATTATTTGTTGTTTTAAGAGTTTAAGGCCCAATTAATTTTTATTTTTATTTTATCATTAATGGAGATGACCAAAAAAAAAATGTAAATATTTAATGGAGAGGGATTACAACTTGCACATGAATAATGGTAAAGTTCGTCAAATCCCCCTCTTAATTAATACTTATTTCTTAAGGGGTGTGTAAGTAAAAAAAAAAAGACAAATAATTTGAAACGGAGGGAGTAAAATTCTTCTCTAATTTTTCGATTTCGCATCGACACTTGATCATCTTCTCATGCTTTTCTTGATATAGACAAACAACTTTAACTCTTTTTGTTTTTAATTGTTTTACTCGAACTTTTTCAATAATCTTGAAAACACAATGCAATATCTTTGGAGTTTCATATTGTTTTGGAGCTTTTATTTAGGGTGTGGTCGGTATGAAGGAAAACATTTTGGTGTTCCAATTTTCTCATGTTCGATTGGTCAAAAATTTTGGAAAACATTTTCCTCAAAATCGAAAAAAAAATGACTTCCTAATAAAAGTAGGAAAACAAGTTCACAAGTTCATTCCACCAACCACCCTACCACCACCCAACCCAACCCCAACCACTCCCAACCCCCCCCCCACCCCCCACCCCCACCCACCACCCCATCCCTCCCCCCCCCCCCGGCCCCGGCCCAAAAATAAAAAAAAAATTGGAAAAAAAATTTTTGACATTATTTTTGGATTTTTGCACCCCTCCACCCAAACCCCTCACTACTCCCCCCTCCCCAACCCCACAAAAAAATTATTTTTTTGAAAAATAAAAGTTTTGACTTTTTTTTTTTTTGCACCCCACCCCCACCCGCACCCTACCCCTCCCTCACCCCCCCCCCCCCCCCCCCCGGGAAAAAAATTAATATTTTTGAAAAAAAAGTTGACGTTTTTTTTTTTTAGTTTTGCACCCCAACCCCTGCCCAACCCGCACCCCCCCCCCCCCCCCCCGCCAAATTTTTTTTTTTTGAAAAAACGTTTTGACATTTGTTTTGGTTTTTTTGCACTCCACCCCACCCCCTCCAAAAAAGGTAAAAAAAAAAAAAGTTGACAATTATAAAAATTGAATGTTTGCGTGGTTAAAAATTAAAACTTTTGGAGGGGGTGATGGGGTATTTGGGGGGGGGGCGTGGGGGTGGGTGGTGAAAAGATTTTTTTTGGGGTAGGGGGTGTCTGGGGGTGTAGAAACCCGCAAAAGACAATAAAAAACTTCAAAAAAAAAATGTTGGGGTGGGGGGGGTTGGCGTGGCGTGGGTTCCACGCAAGGGGGGGAGGGGGGTGATGGGGATGTGGTCGTGTAGAAAATTCGAAAAAAAAATTAAAACTTCAAAAAAATTGTTATGGGGGAAGGGATGGGTGGGGGGGGGGCAAGGCCGGGGGACGGGGATGGGGTGTGTATGGGTTAAAGGAGTGGTTGGGGGTGGGGGGTGCAAAAAACAAAAAAAAATTAAAAAAAATGGAGGGGGTGGGGGGCGAGAGGGTGGGTGGGATTGGGGTGCGGCGTGGGGGTGGGGGGTATGTGGGTTGGGTGATGAGTATTTTCCAAAAAACGTTTTCTATCAACCAAACGAACATGAGAAAATAAGTAAGAAATTCACTTATTTTTCACTACCCAAACGAATATGGGAAAATAAATAGAAATTCACTTATTTTTTAGGAAAATATTTTTCTCCATACCGAACACACCCTTAGTTTATAAACATCACCTAAGGTGGATAATGGTGGGCCTTTGGTTGGCGGAGAATGGCGTTTGAGCAAGAGGAGCTGATATAGTTACAAGATTTTTATTTTATTTTAATTGGATAAGAATGGATTTTGGTAAGATGAGTGAGTGTGAGTGTGAGTGTGAGAGTGAGTGTGTGGAGCCCGAAGCCTAAAGAGCATTTTTTCCGAGGAAATCAACCAAAAGGGCATATTAAACATGGGACAAACCAAAAGGGGTTGTTCTGCCACTTAAAAAAAATTTGACAGCCCACACCAAACGTCTGTTTATGCTGTGGGCTCCACAACTTTTTTAAGAAAATTTTTTTTTGGAAAATTTACTTGCCATAACTACCTCTAAGACTTATTTATGAATAATAACTACCTTATTTTTTATTTAATTTTCGTAGCTTTATTTTTCTAAAATTACATTTCATAACTAGTCCAGTAATTTTTGAAATACATGTACCTCTCTATTCTCTCTCACTACACATTTAAAATTTATCATCTTCTCCCGTACCTAAAAAATTCTCTCTCCTCTCTCCCTTCCCCCATTGCCGCCTCTCTCCCTCTCTTTCTCTATCTCGCGGCCTCTTTTCTCCTTCAGACCCTTCTCCTCTCTCCCCTTCCCTTCGCTGCTAAAGCCGTCGATACCACTACCGTTACTCCGTTATTGATGATGATGAGGGTGGCGATGGTGGTGGAACGACGCCAAATCCGAGAATACACTCGTATCCGAAAAAAGAGGGAGCAATTATCATTCATCATCTTTTATATTTTTCTTTGTGTGAGCAGAGTCCATTAACAAAAAGACCACCAAGGAGTTATTTCCGTTGAACCACGAGATACGGAAGACGGCGGTTGGTAGCCTCCCGGCCGCGTCATAGCCGATTCCCATCGCCGTATCAACTTTTCTTCCATTGCATCGCGAAGCTTCTAGAAGTTTCTGGATCTATAATTGGAGTTTAATGCCCACAGATCTGGTGATTGTTTGATATCAAAGAAATGTGTATTCAAATATTTCTTAAAGGTCTTCCTAAAGGTGAAATTTGCGGAAAAAACGAAAACCGATTTCAAGATCAATTCTCGATTTAGTTCTAGAGGCAACAACAATTCCTCACCGTTAATGTTGCTATAAATCCGATTTCAAACTATGTTACAAACGATTTTTCGTGTAGAACTATGTTGACTTTTTCTCAAATCTCGAAAAGGTGATGGTGGATCTAAGAAAGGCGGCGGAGGAAGGAGGAGGATTTTTCCGCTTGTTGTGGTGGTTGTGGCAGTGGTTTGTGGTTGTGGTGTTTCAAAGATATTTCGTATATTTCGTTGTATTTCAATGTATCGATTCAAGATATTTCAAAGTAATCGTTTCGGTAAGATATTTCGCTATATTTCAATGTATTTCTAATTTATTTAAATAGTTTCGATACATTTCATTGTATTCCATGTGTATATACGCATGCTACAATTTTATATTTCTAAGCAATCAACCATATTTCATTGTATTCCGGTGTATATTTTTCTCCGTATTTGGAAGTATTTCTAAAAGTTTAGAATGGAGTAATTTGGAGAGAGAAACGGGGTCCGTTATGGAACTTGAGCCGTTTGCGTGATATATGGTTGATTTAATTTGATTTACCATTTAAAATGAAAGAAGAGAATATGTTTCATAAATACAAACTCTATTTTTACTTTGCCAAATTTTGTATTTTTGTGTATTTCAAAAACGCGAAATACAACCGAATACAACAAAACCAACAAAAAACTTTTGAATGGACTGATTTTGATAGAGAGATGTTAGCTATAATGAAACCTCATGAGGTTTGCGTGAATCATGGAACCATTAATCCAAATTACCATATAATTTGAAAAAGATTTTTATTGCCATAAATATAGCCTTTTTTTTAATTCAACAAATTAATATTCGCCGTATTTACCGTATTTCAAAAACACGAGATACAACCGAAATATGCCAAATGCAATTTAATTGTAAATCTTCAACTTATAGTTATAACTTGTTAGAAGCTGTTAAAAGGTAGTTATTTGTGTAAGTTTTACTTTTTTTTTTGTCACATATGGTAGGCTCATTCAATACCTGCTAAGGAATCTATTTATTTTAATTAATTACGCAGGTAGCAAAAACAATTTGTTTATTTTTATTGGGACAGTGAATTGGTATGCGAACAATTATTACATATACAATCCAATCATAATTTTTCTGTATATACAGTTTTAGACGTCCTGACGATGTAAGTTACTCTCTCCGTTTACTTTTATTTGTTCACTATATTAAAAATTAGTTATCATTTTTACTCGTCCATTTTAGCATATCAAGAGAAATAAATTTTTTTTTTCTTATTTTACACCTAACAGTAATTACTGATTTTCAAATCATTCATCAAGTCTATTGACACTATACACCAATTATTATGAGTATTATGGTAAAATATATACTTCATTTAGTAATTCTTAAGGGACGTGCACCGTCAAAAGTGGACAAGTAAATATGAACGGAAGGAGTATATTTGAAATGCTTTACTGTTATTTTTTTATAATTATTATTTTAGTATTATTTGTAATTAAATTATTTCTCTTTTATTTACAACATAAATTTGAATTTTAGCTTCAATTGTCCAGATAATTACATGAGATTTTTATCTATATTTTTCATATTTTTGACTTGTTACTTGAAATAATTTCATTTAAACTTTTAATTTTTTTAATCATGATTCAAATTTTTTTTTTCTTATCTCAAGTTCAAATGGGTCGTATCCTTTTGTATTTTGAAACTAAACGTTTTTTATTTTTTCGTCTTTATGTTATTTGTTTATTGCTATTGCATCATTTATTGTTAGTATTAATTGAGACTTTTTTATTAGCTTGTTATTTGATATTATACCATTAAATAAATATTTCACCCATTAACAAAATATCGACAAACATATATATTCTTTTTATGCCGTTATTTGTTTAATGAGGTACTTTTGTCTCTGCTTATATATATATAAAATAAGTATCAAAAAGTACAACAACAAAAATAATAAAGATAGACCTTAATCCTGAGCTAATTTGTGATAGATTACATAAATCTTTATGAGCATCTAGTTTGGTCCGTTCAGACACATTTGCTTCAATATTACAAAAAATAAATTCTTATAAACATGATTATAGTCTTGATTCAAATTTCTGAAGAAAAGTATTTCCAAACAATCTTTGAAAAAAAATACTTCGAGTAGATTTCTCCAATACTGTTCAAATGCCTACATGTCACTAAAAAATATAATCCAACCAAATTAGTAGGTACGGTGTGACAAGTGACTGAACCATGCATTTTACTGAGCGAATTCAAAGAAAAATATAAAATGCCTCGTAAAGATTTGATTAAGAGTCTGTTTGACGTGGTTTAAAAAAAAGTAGCTTACAAGTCGTTTCAGCTTAGTGAAACTTACAGAAATAACTACCTTTTATTAGCTTCTAACTAGATATAACTATAAAATGCAAAATTACCAAGTATAGCTATTTTTCTTT
>NW_026716672.1:0-16852 GCF_029784015.1 Lycium ferocissimum
TTGTGGCCTTTTTTGTGTACTCATTAATGACATTACTCGTGTGCCATGTGTGCTACTATTTGGGTTTGAATTGGTTGTCGATATTATATTGCATCGTGTTCATACTCATTTTCATGATACATTGATATTGCATAGTTATGGTACTGATGATGATAAGTGAGAGAGTTTAGCCTCCGAGGTCTTTGCCGGAGAGCGAAAAATTGAGATGAGATTGATATTATGAGGTGTCCATGTGGGGCACGTTGATAGTTGATATGAGATTGATATTATGAGGTGTCCATGTGGGGCACGTTGCTAATTAATATGAGGTTGATATGAGATCTTGTCGCTGTCATCTACATACTTAAATCATACATTGAACACTCATCTTATATATATATATATATATGTCTATATATACACACACATATATAAGGCACATTTGACCAGGGGAGACAATGTGGCCTATGTTGTGATGCAAGCCCAACTCATGAGCTTCATGAAGATGGAGCCTTTGAAGAATCATAGGAGGTCAATATAGGACGGCCTTCAAGATATGGGAGATAGCTTGGATAGAAGGGTTCAAGATGATGACATTCAAGATATGAAAGATAACTTGGAAGGCTGTTTGTGAAAAGAGGCTATTTGGAGAAGGAGTCTATGCATGCAAAAGCGGCTAATACTTAAATGCAAGCCTTTTTTCAAGTTTCATTTCCAAGGGAGACATCCAAACAAGGCCCTTACTTTATTAAGGGTATAATTGTAATAGAGCTAGTTGTCTTCCTTATTTTCTTAGTATAAATAGTAGACTAAACATTTCAATACTTAGATTTTGATGAATTGATAAATTTATATGAGTGATTTTGAGAGTTGTCTCTAGAGAAACTTTTGAGAGGCCTTTGGTAGACTGCGGTGATTATTGTTTGTTGAGAGGATTGGTTGCTTGGGAATTCAATTCCCTTGAGGTCATCCTAAGAGGTTAGTGCTATCTAGAGTGTAATTAGGAGGTCTTGGTTATTGAAGAACTTTGGTTGCCTAATTGTGCCTATTTTTGTGTCAATCTATCTATCTTTTCTTTTCCTTTTGTTTATCTTCTTAATTTCTCATTTTCGCATATCCGTTATTGTATCAATTGTTATCAGAGCCTAAATTAGGTTTGCTTCAACAAATCAAGCTTGGGATTTGATTCTACTTCATATGGTTTTGAAACGTATCCACGATTTTCTAAAGTTATATTTGATATGTTCCAGAGTGGCATTCGGGGGAAACTTGATTTGACTATTCTCTTGGTTTTAAATGATAGTTCGTTTTGATTATTTTATGAGGTTTTTGAAAATGTTTAAACTGCATATAGTCTCCATGACTCTCGTGCATATGGTTGGTATATCTTTAGCGAGTCCGGACCGGTTATGTTATCGTGCGCACTATGTTATATTCGGAGTATGATGTGTTCCGGTTCGCCGAGCCCCTCGCTAGAGGCAGGATGCCGTGTATATTCTAGTGTTATGATGTGTTATGGCGTTATAATGTGTTATGTGATATGTCGGGTTACGGAGATTTGAAACCTTCCGGAGTATGATGTGTTATGGCGCCAATGACGGGGCGGGCGACCATATTTCACGAGCCCCATTACATGATTTGCGTTTTGATAAGTAAGCATTTTGGTATTACGGATTTTGCATTTATTTTTGTACTTCTTGTTCGATTATGATCCTTTTTACTATATTTCATGCTTTGCATACTCGTGCACATATTTAAATCATGACCCTCTTTCTTCGGGGTGCGTTTCATGCCGCAGTACGAGAGACTTGTTGTGATGGTCCGATGACTTAGGATTTCCTTTTTTCGGCTATTTTGGAGCACTCCCTTGTTTAGGAGCCTATGTATTGGTACGGACCTTTCTTCCGATGCATATGTATATGACTATTCATGGGTACGGCGGGGCCCTGTCCCGTCATATGGTTTTGTTGTTACTCGTAGAGGTACGTAGACATATGTGTGGGTTGTGGGCGGTTATTGTACCGTTGTGTCTGTGTGGTTTGTATTCTGGACGTCCCCCCTGTATTATGATAGCCTTACCGGCTTATATGCGATGTATATGCTTATATGCGGCGGTTTGAGACGACGCCTGATTTTCGCATATGTATCCTTTGCTAAAAGTTATGACTACGATACGTATGTATGTGTTTGTGACAATTTTGGGGCGACGTATTACTATTTTGTATGTATAAGATTTGGTTATGCCAGTTACGGTCTGATGTCAGACTTTTGTATATGTATAATACGTTTGTACGGCGATTATGGTTAACGAAAGTGTATGGGTGCCTAGCTCGGGCACTAGTCACGGTCTACGGGGTTGGGTCGTGACAAAAGTGGTATCGAAGCGATTCGTCCTCGGATTGTCTACGGCCGTGTCCGGCGAGTCTTGTTTATGGTGTGAAGCCGGCCACACTTATAAACAGGAGGCTGCGGGGCATTTAGGAATCAGTGACCCTTTTTTAGTCTTAGATCGTGTGATAGAGCCAAGTCATAGGAAATGAGATTCCTCGTACTAACTTCTGATTTCAGCTAAAGGTCGACATCGACAGAAGAAAGTGATTGACGATGTTGGAAGTTACAAAGCGCGCAGGTAAGTAAAGGCACGAAAGATATATGTCAGGTAAGGTATTGAGGTACGATTGAAATGTAAAGTTAAAAATTGGAAGGAAAAAAAAAATGGACAGGAAAAGGTAACAGGTGCAGTTCGAGTTGGACATACGAGATAAGTCCATCATTTTCATCTTGTTGTTGATATTGGGAGCCTGTGTGGGTGTGTGATATATATATATATATATATATATATATATATATATATATGTGAGGCGTTGTTGGTATTTCTGCGTGCGATGTTTTGAGATAGTAAGAAATATAGAGGAAACTGCCTTAAAATTTTTCCAAAAAAAAAAGAGAATGAGATATGGGTTTGTGATATGCCTTGAAAGGTCGTGTCAATAGTAAGGATAGGATTTGACTAAGTTGCAAGTACGGCTGACCTTGAGAAATAAGTTAACAGCTGGATTGATGGTAATAGTAATTAGGAGGTCGATATCGATATGGTAAAAGAATTTGAAAAGGGCTTGTGATATTAAGAGATGACTTAGAAGAGGTTGGTAAATCTTGATAGAGCGTTATATTAAGGTACCTACTGAATTGATAAGCAGGGATAAATTATGACGAGTTTATAATTAGAAGAAATAATAGTATGATTGAGACAAGAGTACAGAAAAAAAAATGTGACGGATATGAATGTATGGATAAGACAGCTTGTGAGATATTAAGGATAAGATTGACCAGAAAGGGTAAAAGGGTTAAGAAGTGTTACACTATAAGATTGATTATGAACAGGATATTATGTGAATATAATAATAATTGTTATAGAAATAAGCAAAGCCTAGCGGGGAAGCAACTAAAAGATATGACGTGATTTATGTGACTAAAGTATAATGGTGAGCTAGTGAGAAAAAGAGGGAGTTTATGAAGTTCTTCTATAGGGAGAGTTCAGAATAAAGATTATGGGATAACGAAAATGACATCGACCACAAAAAAGAAAAGAAAAGAAGGGGTTAATTGGGAAAAAGAGACGAAAAGAAAAGCGGGCGAGATAACAGTGCAGTAATAGATTATGACATGTATAGCCAAGAACACGAGTAATATCAGTGACGGAACTGTGAAAGACCAAGCCATAGAAAGATGAGCAACGAGGTAGAATGAGTGCTAGGAAATGACTGGTATGATAAGAACAAATAGGGATGAACAGAATATGATTTGAAAACGAGAAAGGGATTATGTAGGAGTAGTATTTTCCGAAGGACATAGAGGTATTATAAAGTTCCTCGTGCGCAGAAAAGAAGGATGGGCATAGACTGGAGAAGTATGGTAAAGGGATACTAAAGGAAGCACCCAAGATAGACGTAATTAAATGAGTATGAATATGGAACAAAAAGGGGATACATAGTTATGAATTTAAAGGCGTAGTACGATGACATGGAGACCGTTATTGAGACGAACTTGGTATGTTTTGAGTAAGTTAGGAGCCTGTGTTGGGTACACAGTAATGGTAAAAAAGCATAAAGGGGTACTGCGTGCACACGACTTCACCTCAAAGATAATGGAATCTTTAAGCAACAAAGACGGTAGGCTTATAAGGAATTTCAAGAGACCTTGGGCACTTGCGAATATAATTTCCATCGAAAAATGACTACATGTTACACCTCGGAAAATTCCCCTTATGATAGGTTGAGATAAAAGTATACTATTTCAAGAGAACCTTTGGACACTTATCGTTGGAATATAAGTGCCACCTAACTGAGAATTTGGAATTACTACAAGTATTAAATAATTATTGATTGGAGTAAGAAACCCTTTCTAATTCGGCGGGAGATGTGTTATGAGAACGTTTTTAAATATGTTAAGACTTCAACTTATTCCAGATTAGGTGATGAAGGTCATACGGTGAGGTGAATGCTATCATGAACATTAGCATTAGAGCATCGCATTTCATCGAGTCCCAAAGTTAAGCGTCTTCCGGAGTGGGAGAAATTTCAGGATGGGTGACCCCCAAGGAGAATTCAGAGAGGAAGTGTTCGTGCTAAAAGTCTTATAAATTTAGACACGGGGAAAGCAAATGTTGGAAGCTAGGATAGCCTAAGAGAAATAAAGAGTCATATACGAGTGGGTAGAAACCTTAAGAGGTCACATAGGATATTTGGAGCATGGAATAAGTATTACAAGTGAATGGTGATAATAAAGAGAAAGAAGGTGCATCATGGGAATGAGCTTTAGAATTGTGATGGTTGTTATGAGTGTAAGTTGAATAGCGTTTGGAAATATTTTGTAAGCAAGATGGTAGCAATTATGTATACGTATGTATATGACATCTATATCTAAGGCATGAATCCCGGATCTTTTATGTTCCAATCGACGTTGTGACATATTGGAAGGCATTAATCGGACAGGGTAATGAAGTTCAAGTGAAAGGAAATAAAATGGCACAAATGTTATAAGGCGAGTTGATGCTGTTTTCACTACAGGTTAAGCTCGGGAAGTTCTAATATAATGATATTGGAAAAAGAAAGAAAGTGAGTAGAGGGAAGGTAAGGTGACCAGAATATCGGAAAAAGCAAAAGAGTAAGAAACATGAAGAAGCAAAGCCTCCAAGGGAGACGACGGGCGAATCACGACACTGTTTGGATAAAAATTTGAGGGTAGACGTGTGAGAGGGACAGAGTGTGGTAGTATGGAACAAAAGAGGAATGAAAAGTAAAGGAAAGAATGAATAGGCCGTGCAACGATGCCAAGAGATTTCTAACTTTCGAAAGATAAGTGCCGAAGACGATGGATATCTAAAAACCATTAATGTATGAGGACCTCCTAAATAAATGGGGGGGGGGGGGAGAACATATTGGACTTGAAAGAGATTATGACGTTCTTATGCTCCAGAAGGAAATTTTTTTAGCTTGGAGCTAGAGTTCAAACGATCACCGATACAAGGAAATTGAAGACACGTATACTTGTGTTATGAGAGAATCGTAAGGAGTAAAATTTCGTAGCATTATGCTTTTGGGTTGTATGGTAAGATTTGAGGGATAAAGGTTAAAGAAACGATTTAGCAAATGAGAAGCTAAAGCTAAAGGAATAGTTGTGGCAAGAGCCCAAGGATTTAGTTTGAACTAGAATTATGAGTTGCCATAAGTGTAGTGAATCGTTTGTGAAGGATAGCGAAGGGTGCAGAACCATTTCGTATATACATACTTTGGATCGACGAAAGTAATCCTGGGAAAGAACTAGGAGGAATAGTTTCAGGGACATAACCATTATACCCACTAGCAACAAAGTCATGTTGAGTGAACACTCGGAATGTAAAGGTAAAATAGTGACAAGGATGTAAGGACTAATGACGCTGACCATTGAACCGCAAATGAATCTCGATACAGTATGTCACCCTCGAGAGACTTTCGGATAGGTCCGATGGTACTAACCGGACGCTAAGGGATATGTTGATTAGGCTGTGTTATTGATTTCGAGATATGAAGACACGTATACTTGTGTTATGAGAGATGATCTTTTGCCACTTGTTGAGTTAAGCTTATAATAATAGCTACCATTCTAGTATCCAAATAGCCGTATGAGGCTTTGTGTGGCGAAATAGCGAAAGTGCGAGAACCATTTCGTATATACATGGTTGGTCCGATGTTGGCGAAACTAAGTTAATTGAGGGCCCGATAAGGTTCGACAAGTCATTGATGAGGTAAAATCTATTCAGGAGCGGTCATTAGCAGCTCAGAGTCGACAGGAATCGTATGTGGATAATCGACGTCGACGTTTAGGGTTCCAGATTGGTGATTGGGTAATTCTGAGAGCGTCAGCCATCAAGGGTGTTATGAAATTCGGTAGGAAGAAGAAGCTCAATCCGAGGTATATTGGACCTTATCGGATCGTCCGTAGGTAGGCAAGGTTACCTATGAATTAGACCTACCGTCTGATTTGGGAGCAGTGCATCTAGTTTTCCACGTGTCTATGCTTCGCAAATGCATTGGTGACCCTTCCAGAGTATGTCCTATAGATGACATCCAGGCGACAGAGGAATTAGAGAGGAACAGCCTATATCCATACTGGATAGTCAGGTGAGAAGATCGCGTACTAAAAACATAGCTTCCGTTAAGGTGTTATGGCGGAACAATATCAGGGAAGAGATGAAGAATGCGTATTCCTACTTATTTCCTATGTCTTCAGGTAATCTAAATTCCCAGATGGGTTATGTTGATTGATTAACGAACTGTATGTGACAGCCATGAAAAAGACTCCCCCGAAGTGCTTATAAGACCCTGTGGGATCAGTTTAACATTCGAGGACGAATGTTCTAAAGGGGGGGAGGATGTTATATCCCGTATTTTGTACATTGGGACATTCCGAGTTAACTACGATAAGTTAAGGACAAGACTATTCTGGGATACGAGGTTGAGACTTTTGACCTTCGATTTTGTTTTAAGGCATAAGTTGCTTATGATTTTATTGGTATGGAATATTAAGAAAAATTTGGGGTTAAAAGTGAATTATGGAAAGTTAATTATTTTTCATGAAATAGCCATGTTGGCCGTGTGGCACAAGTGGGGTACCACCCATGGCTTGGCCAAATTAAATTCATCCAAGCCATGTGTGGGCCATGGGACATTTGGATGAATTATATATGTGCACATAGATGACAAAGCAAGATTAATTCATCATCTTTCACTCTAGAAACTTGGAGAAAATATGGAGAAAAAGAGAGGAGAGCAATTCGGCCAAGAGCTGGCCGAATGGTTCCATGGAAATTGATCACAAAAAAATATTTTCTTCTAGCAGTTCCAACCAATTGGAAGGTCCTTATTAACGTGCTTAAAAATTGACAATCATGTTGTTGCTTCATAATTTAAACTCACGTTGACAGTATTATATTTCGTATTTTTGTATGTCGGATTATTCGCAAGGCGAGGTGGGGCCCACACATTGAGATTTTTTTTTGGGACATGCGAAATTTATATGAATCACATATGTGAAGTTAAACATAACTCAAGAAGGACCCGTGAGCCAAATCAAAGTGGAAGTCCTCAAGTAAATATTTTTAAGTAACGTTTTCGGGTGATCTAACTTGTGGCGAAAGAAACAGTATTATAAGTTTGGAATTTGGAAAAATACCAAAGATAGAAGTTGTAGATAATTGAATTATCTTTCCAACCATAGGTCGTGGGCTCACATGTGACATCGGGATTAGGAGATATGGACGTTTTAAGGCGGAAAGGTCAGTGGGCTAGGCCCAAACCGGGCCCAATCGGGTTAGGCCCATGACCCATGCCTATTTAAGTGAAATTTCAGCCCTTTCCTCTCATTTTTCAGACCAAGAACACCAGAAAATTCTGGAAAGAGAGAGATAAGAGCCTTGGAGAGAAAAAAAACCAATTTTGACCAAAATCGAGCCCCGAATTCGAAGCCCATGAAGAGAAAAGTGTTGTTGCTGCGTTGTCTTCAATTTGAGCTAAAAATCAACCAAGGAGAAGAGTGATAACGTGGGTGCTGCATGCTTAAGGTATGAATACGGTTCCTTTTCATTGTTAACGAGTTTATTTAGAATTTTAACGGATTAGCACGGAGGGAATAGTCTGATAAATTCGTTTGTTGGTGTTGTGAATTATGGAAGGAGATTTGAAGAGAATTTTGGATGAAAATAAATGTATTTACCTTGTAAAATGTGAAGGCTGTTGTTATTGATGTTGTTCATATGAATTTCGACTCCTTTACGGAAATAAAATTATTAAATAGTTATATCGCAAATTTGGTTGGTTGAGAAATTTAGAAAACGAGTTACTTGTTTATGGCATACGTCGGTATTGGAAATGATGTTAATACTATTGGTATTGTTGTTGGTGTTGTTGGTTCTTGAATTGAGAATTCGGGCTAGGCATATAAACAGGGGAAATGCTGCCCAAATTTCTGTAGACAAATGCTAACTTAGGATTGAATTCCTAAGTGCCTATAGCTAATGTTGGTATTTATTGACGTATTGTAGATCTTGGGAAGCCGAGACTTAAGTTTGGATTAGCTTAGGACGCGGACAAGGTATGTAAAGCCTAACCTTTCTTTCTTTTGGCATGTCTTAGTTGTAAGTAGGCTGCGCTACGAGCCTCGGGGTAACTCTATTCTTGCGATCCGAGCATGTCTACGATTCTTATTCACTTCTTAATGTTGGTATTTGTAATGTACTAGAATAATGGTCCTTATGTCTTTGGTATGATTGGATTTCAAAGTTTGCATAAAAAGTTTTGTTCCTAAAGGGTTCGATATCGAAAAAGGGCCGTAACTTTCGTAGACAGAACCGGATCGCCTCGATATGCTCGTAGAAGGCTCTGTAGCGTATAATGACTATACCTTCCAAAGGCGGGCTCGGATTGGGTTGACGCTCGTCCGTGGGTCCCGCGACTTTCCTTTGCATAGTTCTAACGACTTTTGAAAGAACTTAGCATGACTATCGTCTTAACCCTCGAGCGTCGATTACTTGCTTACCTATCGAGTCTGTAATGACGATTATGTTCTTGATTTCCATAAGCTACTTCATATGGTTTTGAAACGTATCCACGATTTTCTAAAGTTATATTTGATATGTTCCCGAGTGGCATTCGGGGGAAACTTGATTTGACTATTCTCTTGGTTTTAAATGATAGTTCGTTTTGACTATTTTATGAGGTTTTTGAAAATGTTTTAAACTGCATATAGTCTCCCACGACTCTGCTCGTGCATATGGTTGGTATATCTTTCGCCGAGTCCCGGGCCGGTTATGTTATCGTGCGCACTATGTTATATTTCGGAGTATGATGTGTCCGGTTCGCTGAGCCCCTCGCTAGAGGGCCGGGTACCGTGTATGTTATGGCGTTATGATGTGTTATGTGATATGTCGGGTTACGGAGATTTGAAACCTTCCGGAGTATGATGTGTTATGGCGCCAATGACGGGCGGGCGACCATATTCCGAGCCCCATGCATGATTTGCGTTTTGATAAGTAAGCATTTTGGTATTGGATTTTGCATTTATTTTTGTACTTCTTGTTCGATTATGATCTGTTTACTACATTTCATGCTTTGCATACTCGGTACATATTTAAATCTTGACCCCCCTTTCGGGGGGTGCGTTTCATGCCGCAGTACGAGACTCGTTGTGATGGTCCGACGACTTAGGATTTCCATTCGGCTATTTTGGAGCGCTCCTTGTTCGAGAGCCTATGTATTGGTACGGACTCTTCCGATGCATATGTATATGACTATTCATGGGTATGGCGGGGCCGTCCCGTCATATGGTTTTGTTGTTACTCGTAGAGGTCTGTAGACATATGTGTGGGTTGTGGGCGATTATTGTACCGTTGTGTCTGTGTGGTTTGCAATCTGGACGTCCCCCTGTATTATGATAGCCTTATCGGCTTATGTGCGATGTATATGCTTATATGCGGCGGTTTGAGACGACGCCTGATTTTCGCATATGTATCCTCTGCTGAAAGTTATGACTACGATATGTGTGTATGCGTTTGTGACAATTTTGGGGCGACGTATTACTATTCTGTATGTATAAGGTCTGGTTATGCCAGCTATGGCCTAATGTCTGACTTTTGTATATGTATAATCTGTTTGTACGCTGTTTATGGTTAACAGGTGCGTATGGGTGCCCAGCTCGGGCACTAGTCACGGCCTACGGGGTTGGGTCGTGACAGTAAATAAGCAAGATACTGGTTGGAACTTACCCCCAAAGATAATACCACCAAGTTTCTTCAATATTCACCTCCCCAAGCTCTTAGAATTAGGTTTTACAAGTTTTGAGTAATGATTCGAACTTAGGAATATAAAATGAGTTTATGTTCCTGTCGATCCGCCACAGCAGTCACATGGATGGATCACCATGGCGGTCAGACCATCCGCCATGGCAGAATCACATTAAGTCCAGGCCATTTCCATAGAGGTCAAGGCCCTGCCATGGTGGTCCCACTACGGCAGCTCCAACCTCTCCATGGCGGTCACACCAGAACTAGTAAAATCTGTTTTTCACAAGTCTATCCCGAAATCCCGACATCCATCCGAGGCCTCCTCATACACAAGCTAGATATTCACACACATATAAAACATGCTACGAACTCACCTGTGGCCTCGGATTTTACAACGAAAGTCTAATTTACTAAGTCAATCCCTAAACGGATAAAATCAACTTTCCAACCAAGTACCCAAAACGCAACAAAACGCCTCGAGAACTGAACCGTCCATCCCACCAAGTCATAATCGATCCTCCAGACCTCACAGAATCGACAAAAATTCTAAAAAGGTCTATTTACCCCAAAGTCAACTACAGGTCAAACGTTTTTCACTTAAGGATTCTAAATCCTTCAGTTTTTACTAGAAACGCTTTGTAATCTCGGGAATTGGTCAATAGGGGAAAAATGGTCAAAAGGCACATAACGACACTAGTGTTATTTTTGTTCATTGTAGTTTGGAGCGTAGAGGAAATTGTTCCCAACAATTGTAGTGTGGCATAATGTATGTAAATGCTACTCCTTCCTTTTATTGTTATGATCCTATTTCAAGATAGTGTCGAAGGAAGGTATAAGAAAAGAGTATATCATAAGAGTTCTCGTATTTCCTAATGTCATCATCCTTTTCATGTTTTAATTAGCTATCCTTGTTAGGAATCCATGTTCAATTCATGATTTTCCTATGTTACTAGGAAGAGTAGAGAGTACGCATATTTGCATATACAACTATACCGTACTACTATTATATACAAATATGCCCGAGTTATTAGCTGGGGAGATATACCCAACTTATGAGCTAGAGAGATAGACCCAGCCTATGATCTGCAGAGATATACCCAGCCTATGAGCTTGGGAGATATATCCGGCCTATGATCAGGTGAGATATACCCAACTTATGAGCTAGAGAGATATACCCGGCCTACGATTTGGAGAGATATACCCAGCCTATGAGCTTGAGAGATATACCCGCCTTATAATCAGGTGAGATATTCCTGGCCATATGGCGGGTTAAAGATACATCGAGCCTTATATGTGGCCGGCTATCTATGTCACTATATGACGTAAAAGACGAGCCAGAGTAGGTACGTATATTTTAAGAGTGTCTTGATTCTCAGTTGATCTCATATATCAATTTTAGCTTCAGTTATTCATTTGCCTTACATATGCGGTAAATTATTTCATATTAACGTCCTTTTTGCCGAGGGTGCTGTGTTTCAGTCCTGCAAAATTTGAGAGACATATGGAGAGCTCTACCTCCCCAGTAAATAGTACAGAGTATCAACTAGATTGGTAAGATCCACTTCATCCGGAGTTACTAGGTCCAAAGTAGATATTATTTTGTGTATATAGAGATAATAGGTAGGCTGGGGCCCTGTCCCGATCACAATACAGCTTACCTTCTTAGAAGCTTGTAGAAGCATCCTATATATTCAGTATATCAGTATGACGGTTGTTACACCTCGGAATTTTGGGCTGTTGTGCGGTGAATAGACTAATGTAGGTTAAGGTGTATACGATGTCCCTACAAGTAAGAAGGGATACTTAATGATTCTAATTAAGATTCCAAAGACATTGGAGGCAAGAGAAGAAAGTGGAGTATAAGTCATGTTTTGGAAAGGTTTCGTAAACTATCGAGTTAAGGATTATTTAGTAATGTCTTGAGGAGAAGTTATAAGGCTCCCTAGATGGTTAATGAAGTATTACACAAATGCCAGGAAGGTTCCATAAGGATTGGAGGTTAAACGAAGCGACGGGAACAACTTCGGGAAAATGTGAGTTATACGACCACTTATACGGTCCGTATAAGTGTCTGTATAACCTATCTATAGAGGGATTATCTACTGGTGGTATTACACGGTCACTTATACGGACCGTATAAGTGTCCGTATGAACTTTGACGGGCAGCTTTTAAAATTTTATATAAAGAGGACCCAAGTTCATTTTTCTCATTTCTCATCTTCTCCATCACTCTCAAAACCTCTAGAATATTCCATGCACCATATTAACACATATTCAAGAGAAATCAAAGATTAAACACCAAGAATTGGTAGAACCAAGTGTATGGATGCTCACTAGGGTTAATAGAAGTCAAGGTTTCCTTTGGAATTGAAGTTGGAGGTTTTCTCAAGTGGAGTATCTTCATCCAAAGATCATTCCTACATAATCAAAGGTGAGTTTTACATCTATTTCATGTTATTACAAGTATTGAGTGGTTGAAAGACTTGGATTAGAGAAGAAAGTAGAATATGGAGCCCAAATGTGGAAATAATGACATTCTTGAATAGTAACTTGACTTGAATCATAGTTCTTGATATGCCATGAGTATAATCTTGTTGTGAAGGGTACAAATGACGTTAAAGAAGTATTATATGGGAATGAATATGATGTTATGTCATAGCTATGGCTATGGATGACCTTGAAAGGGTGTTTTGAGAATTGAATAATGTTTAACTTGAAGAAGTTTATTGATTATGATATTATGGGTGTTGTTATTGATGTTTAGGAGTTGTTTATTACATGGAGGAAGTTGTTGAAACAAAGGAAATGCTGCCCAATTTTTGTTAGCTCTTAGTCGTCTTAGTCTAGCCTTAAGCATGTTTCTAATGATCAAATGTAGTACGAAATCTCTTGAATGTAGAGTTATGAGCCTGCAAGGAGAGCGCTTAGTCGTTAAGGAGATGTAAAGTTATGTAAGGCTAGTCCCCTTCTTTCAAAGGCATGACTTCTATATTATGATTTCTTTTCAATATTTCCATGACCTTCTTACATCCCAAAAGAGGAAAGCTAAAGATTCTTAAGAGCTTCTTTTGAGATAGAGATGAGATATTTTCCATGATAATGATGAAGATAATGATGCTATGATGAGCTTGATATTCTTATATTTATGATTCCATTGATGTTATTTCTTGTTGCTACCTCACCTCATGATATTAGTTCCTTCAAGGTGAGACATGCGATGGGATTATTCCATAATGTAATCGGAGATTCTCCGACCTTACGTCACCCAATAGAGTTACGGCTTTTACTTGAGCTCTCATGCATGCTTCATATTATGTATATGTAAGACTACACCTTCTATTTGGCGAAAGCGATCCCACCACTACGATCGGCTTAGTGGGCGAGAAATTTGTTATGATGTTACACCGTGCCTAATTGTACACCACTAGTGGGCGGCTTAAGATGTTTAGCCCGGAACGTGGGAGGCTCGGACGCGGCTAATGATGATCACACCGTACCTATATGGTCGAGCAGTTTATATATATATGTATACATGATATGATGTTTTCTCTTGTTAGCATGCATGATTCCGCCTTAAGAGGCAATCAGTTACTGATTATCTCTTCATCTCATGCTCTCTTACTTCTTTATTATGTTGACATACATGCCCTACATACTTAGTACATTACTCGTACTGACGTTCTTTCTTTTATGGAAGCTGTGTTCATGCCCACAGGTAGACAGGGAGATGGCATAGACACTTAGGAGCTTGCTCAGCAGAATTGCCGGAGCACTCCACTACTCCGGAGTTAGCACTTCTTGGTAGATTCTTTTGTGTACATATTTGGGGCATGGCAGGGTCCTGTCCCGTCCTCATGATCTCAGTACTCCAGTTAGAGGCTCGTAGATACTTATGTGTGGGTAGTACATGTTATGAGACTCCTTCAGTGTATATTTTATACATCATTTTGTAGCCTCATGGGCTTATGCACATATACATATTTTGGGAGATATTTGAAGATCGTTTTATGATAGAACTTTGTGTTGAAAATGATATATGCGCGGTGTTGAGTATGATCGATAGCGTGATGAGTGGTGCTCGGTAGCCTCTCCGGTACCCGTCATGGCCCACTAGTTAGGTGTTGACAAAAATGGTATCGAGTAGCGATTCGTCCTAGGGTGTGTCTATGAGCCGTGTCTGCAGTAGTCTTATTTATGGGTGTGAAGCGCGCCACACTTATAAACAAGAGGTCGTGGGGCATTTAGGAATAATAATGTCTTTCTTCTTCATAGACCGTGCGATAGAGCTATGTTATAAGGTTTCCTTTTTCCCTAATTGTGCGTTATGATTTCAGCGATCTTTGGTAAAGAGGAAAGCAAACACTTCATGATTTTCTAGATTTGCTTATGAGAAGAGTAATGTGTGAATGATACATAGAGTAAAAAAGATATAGAAATTAAATTAAAAGCAAAACACGAAAAAAAGGTGTGCAAGCCTGCAACCCCATTCCATGTTGTTTGGACTCTCCAAAAATATTGCCGTATCCCTATTGAATTTTCTAAAAATGCACTACTTTTGAAGGATCCAACACGCGACATTACTGAAGAGTTAGAGCAACATATAACCCAAGTATCTAACAATTTCCACGCAATTTATACACCGTAGCTTTATCCCCTCCTTGCTTAAATACGATCGGATTCAAAAAACTTTGTAAAAATATTCAAGTTCCAACATAGTGAAGACAGAAAATCTCAAATTGGAATTGTTAAATCTTGAGAAAACGAACAAATCTCCTCTGGAAGATCAATAGAATTGCATCCAAAGGATTCAAAGTGTAAAGAGGAAAGAGAGAATCATATCCTGGAAATTGAAGTACAATACTTTTTCTGTCATGTTACATTGAAAAGATTCAAAGTGTAGGAATGTTTGTAACTATTAGAAGGGGTATGACGCTTGAACCTGCAACCCCATTCCATATTGTTTGGACTCTCCAAAAATATTGTCGTATCCCCATCGAATTTTCAAAAAATGCTACTTTTGAAGGATCAACACGCGACATTCCGAAGGAGTTAAACTGACATATAACCCAAGTCTCTAACAATTGCCGCGCAATTTATACACCGTAGGTTTATCCCCTCCTTGTTTAAATCTGGATCAGATTCAAAAAACTTGCAAAAATATCCAAGTTCGATCATAGTGAAGATAGAAAATCTCAAATTGAAATTGTTAAATCTTGAGAAAACGAACAAAGATCCTCTGGAAGATCAATAAAACTGCATCCAAAGGATTCAAAGTGTAAAGAGGAAAGAGAGAATTGTATCCTATAAATTGAAGTACAATGTTTTCTGTCACGTTGCATTAAAAAGATTCAAAGTGTAGGAATGTTTGTAACTATTAGAAGGGGTATGACGCTTGAACCTGCAACCCCAATCTATGTTGTTTGGACTCTCCAAAAATATTGCTGTATCCTTATCGAATTTTCAAAAAATGCACTACTTTTGAAGGATCCAACACGCGACATTACTGAAGAGTTAGAGCAACATATAACCCAAGTCTCTAAAAATTGCCACGCAATTTATACACCGTAGGTTTATCACCTCATTGCTTAAATCTGGATCAGATTCAAAAAACTTGCAAAAATATTCAAGTTCCAACATAGTGATGATAGAAAATCTCAAATTGGAATTATTAAGTCTTGAGGAAATGAACAAAGCTCCTCTGGAAGATCAATAGAATTGCATCCAAAGGATTCAAAGTGTAAAGAGGAAAGAGAGAATCATATCATGCATCTGGAAATTGAAGTACAATGTTTTTTGTCACGTTGCATTAAAAAGATTCAAAGTGTAGGAATATTTGTAAGTATTAGAAGGGGTACATCGCTTGGGTTGCAGGCACTGGTTTTCTTTTTGCTTCAATATAAGTACAAGTATTAGTTATTAGGGTTTGATGAAAAGAGAATTAAAGTAATTTAACTTTTTAAGTTAGGGGTTCATTCTTTTAATATAGTATATATATATATATATATATATATATATATATATATATATATATGTTCGAGGGGTGTATTTACTTATTATTGATTTGATTTGTGATTAAGGGACGGGTTTGCCTACCAAAGAGAAAGGATAGGTGCCCCCACGTTCCCCGATTTGGGCCGTGGACTCTCGACTAAACGATTAATATCGGCAAATATTACATGAATAGATTCTTTAATTAACAAGGTACATTTATTGAAAACTATATAAGATCTACTAGTATTTGAGTATCCAAGAAAAATGCCTTCATCACTTCGTGGATCGAACATACCAATGTTTCCTTTGCTATTGTTCTGAACAAAACATTTACATCCAAATGGATGACAATAGCTAATTTTTTTGGTTTCTTGCCATTCCATAGCTCATATAGAGTGTTGTTTAGGGGTAGGCCCAATTGGCCCCGTTTAAAAATGACGTCGTACTTAACTTCCCCCAAAAATGAGTGGTAGTTCATGTTCCCAAAAAATGGGTTTTGCCATGTCTTTGTTCTGGAAAAACCCCCTTTGTATATAAAAAGTAGGCTCGCAAGGACAAAAACGT
>NW_026716673.1:0-16669 GCF_029784015.1 Lycium ferocissimum
GAAACCAAAAAGGAGAAGGCCCCATTCGAGGTTACACCTGACGGAGCGCTACGGTTTAGAGGCAGATTGTGCGTACCCACTGTTGCCAAGCTACGATAGCAGGTTATGGGCGAGGCACATTTCGCTCGTTATTCAATTCACCCGGGGTCAATAAAGATGTATCATGACCTCAGATGCTTATATTGGTGGGATGGCATGAAAAGAGATATAACGGAGTTTGTTGGTCAGTGTCTGAATTGTCAACAAGTTAAGGTCGAGTATAGAAGCTGGGTGGATTATTGCAGGAGATAGAGATCCCAACCTGAAAATGGGAAGTAATTAATATGGACTTCATTACTGGTTTACCTCACACCCCGTAGAAGTATGACTCTATATGGGTTGTGGTAGATAGGCTGACAAAATCAGCCCATTTTCTTCTAGTCAGGGCTACTTATTCAGCTGAAGACTATGCAAGGTTATGCATCAAGGAGATAGTGAGACTTCATGGGGTTCCCACAGCCATTATTTCAAACAGAGCAACTCAATTTACAGCTAACTTCTGGAGATCGTTCCAGGAGGGATTGGGGACACATGTGAGTCTTAGCACAACATTTCACGCTCAGACTGATGGACAGGCTGAGCATACTATTGAGACGCTAGAAGATATGTTGCGAGCCTGTGTTATTGACTTCAGAGGTAGCTAGGATGATCATTTGCCACTTATTGAGTTTCTTGGATAATAATAGCTACCATTCTAGTATTCAGATGGCACCGTGCGAGGCCTTATATGAGAGGAAGCGCAGGTCACCTATCGGTTGGTTTGATGTGGGTGAGACTAAGTTGATAGGCCCAGACATGATTCAGCAAGTTGTTGATAAGGTGAAGCTTATTCAGGAGAGGCTATTGGCAGCCCATAGTCAACAGAAGTCATATGCAGACAATCGATGTCGAGATTTAGAGTTTTGGGTTGGTATTGGTATTCTGAAGGTATCACCCATGAAGGGTGTGATGATATTCGGCAAGAAGGGGAGAGCTTGGCTTGGTACACATTGGGCCTTATCAGATTATTCGTAAGGTAGGCAAGGTTGCTTATTAGTTAGATCTACCCTCTGATTTGGAAGCGGTACATCCAGTCTTTCGTGTATCAATGCTCTGTAAATGCATAGGATACCCCTCAAGAGTTGTGCCAGTAGATGATATTTAGGTGACTGAGCAATTATCGTATGAGGAAATCCCCCTGGCTATATTAGATAGACAGGTCCGTCGGCTACGAACTAAGGATGTGGCTTCGGTTAAAGTACTCTGGAGGAATAATAATGTCGAGGAGATGACCTGGGAAGCGGAAGAGGAGATGAAGGCTAAGTACCCGCACTTGTTTCTGTTATCCCAAAAGGCCCAGGTTGAGACCTCATAACCCCAGGTATTGGATTTATCTATAGTCATTATGATTGGTCATTTGAGGCCATATTATTGTATATTTTAAACATGTGGCCCTGTGTGGCATTATTTTGGGTTGCTGTGCAGGATGGTAGTGGTATAATTACAAGGAAAACTCTGACAAAATTTTCGTAGAATCCCTGAGAGTTTTAACATTCGAGGACGAATGTTTCTAAGGGGGGAGGATATTACACCTCGTAGTTTGGACGTTGACTTCCCTAGGTGCCAACTGCTAAATTGTGAACACAGGATTGATATGTGCCTATTTTATGGTTATAAGAGTTTAAGATTATGCATGAGAAGTATTGGAAGGATTGGAGGTCAAATGGGCGGAAGATGAAAAATTGGGCGAACTTGATAGAATTGCCCTTTGCGTTCGCTAGATAGCCTCGCGCTCGAGATGGAAATGGAAATTCCAAACCATCGTGTTCGCGAGTGGACCTCGCGTTCGTGAAGGTCAATTATTGAGTTGGTTTCCACCGACTTTGACCACCTATATAAAGGGTAAACCCCCCTCCCCCCCCCCCCTCTTTGGCAAGATTTTGTCCAAAATACTCAAAAATCAGAAGAGAGAGTGAGGGTATCAAAAAGTGAGCAATTTTCAAGCGGCAGAATATTCCGAATAGCGCATAGTTGTGATTGTAGTCTTGTTTTGCAGTGGATTCGGTTTGGATTCTAGGCGAGTACTGAAGATATTGCTGTCCTAGTAAGAATAAGGTATGAATCTCTCCCTATTGATATTGTTTTAGGTTTACTTATGAGAATAGAACGATTAAAAAGCCGTATAACGGAGTAGTTGGTTGAAAAATCGGATAAATACTATATGAGATGTCTTATGGAGTATGTTGATGTTAGTGATGATGTTGTTGATATTGGTATTATGGTTGTTATTGTTAGTTGTTAGTTGTTGGTGTTGGGATTTCGGGCTAGGGGCATAAACAGGGGGGATGCTGCCAAAATTTCGGCAGATTCTAGAAGGAGTTAATTTAAAGGCTTAGGATAAGCACTTGATACGAGCCTAACAATTGTATGAATTCCCTTGATTGTAGATTTGCGAGTTAGAGAAGCAAAAGTTGAGTGAATAGATAAGCTTCAAGGTATGTAAAGCTGTCCCTTCTTCTTTCTTTGGCATGAATTACATAAAGTGAACTGACTACGAACATACTTGATTCCTATGAACTTTAGTTCTGAATAGTACTTGACATGACAGTTGTCTTTGGTCCCCCAAGTGTTGGTTCATCCTATTTAATCTCTCGAATCCCGAATGATGATTCCTTTTGTACATGATTGCTCTTAATATTCGTGCACATCTTCCTTGCATTATTTCACCGAGTCCCTCATAAAGGGCCGGGTACGGTATACATTATATTTCACCGAGTCCCTCACTAGAGGGTCGGGTATGGTATATATGATTATTTCACCGAGTTCCTTACTAGAGGGTCGGGTACGGTACATATTATATTTCACCGAGTCCCTCACTAGAGGGCTGGGTACGGCATATATATGATTATTTCACCGAGTCCCATAATGGGTCGGGTATTGTATATATTATTATCTCACCGAGTCCCATAATGGGCCGGGTACGGCATATATTATTATCGCATCGAGTCCCATAATGGGTCGGGTACGGTATATATTATTATCTCACCGAGTCCCATAATGGGCGAGTACGGTATACGTATATATATATATATATATATATATATATATATATATATATATATATATATATATATATATATATATATATATATATATATATATATACACATGACTCATCTCTTAAGGCACAAATGCATTGGTATCCCTTGATTATCATACTTATCTCCTGTCATCTTTTCATTAAGTCATGATCTTCATTACTGTACTTCATGCTTTACATACTCAGTACATTTTCCGTACTGACCCCCTTTCTTCGGGGGCGGCGATTCATGCTCGCAGGTACAGACACCCTGTTTGGTGATCCGCCAGTCTACGACTTCTGCTCAGCTTCTTGGAGAGCTCCATTGTTCCGGAGCTTGAGCCATTTTGGTACAGACCCTTTTGATTTAAACTTATGCATATTCGGTGTACATCGGGGCCCTGTGCCGTCATACTTCACTGTTATACTCTTACAGGTCTGTGGACATGTGTGGGTTGTATATATGTTCTGATCAGCTATATAGACGTAGTATGTTTTGGATGTTCCATGTATAGAGGCAGCCTTGTCGGATTGCATATTTTATTATGCTTGGTTAGCGGTGACTCCTCAGGAGACAGGTTCATTCTAATATATGCTTATCGTCATATGCTTATCTTAAGTCTTCAAATTAAACTCGTCTAGAATCTGCCAAAATTCGGGCAGCATCTCCCCTATTTATATCCCTAGCCAAAATCACATTACCAACAACCAACAGAACAATAACAACAACACTAACACCAACAACATCATCATCAATCTCAAAATATTCCACAAAACATCCCACACCATGTTTGTCAATATACAATAACAATATACACTTTCTTTCTTCCCATTCAAGGAGCATAATCTCATCAACACACCAACAACATTAGATACCACCAATATACATGGAAATTAGCCCAACAACACAGCCACAACATGCACAAAACAGTCCATAAACTCAACAACTACAACACAAAACTTTATGACCTTCCCTCCATAACTATTTTCAGTTTTAAGACTTGCTAAACCTTCAAATCAACTCAACATAAGAGATAGGATCAACAACATACCTTATATTTGAAGAACTTTAGCCACACCAACTTTTTACCAGACCAAACTCCCCATAACATCAAGTAAAAACAAGAACAATTACTTTTCATGAACTAGTTTGGTGTAATCTTGTTGAATTCTTGATTTAAGGGGTTATATGTGTTTAAGAGAAGTGTATGGATGTGTCTAAAACTCTCAAGAAGTGTAAATGATGAAAAAAGTGGAATAATAGGGTATTTATACACCTTGAGAGTCGGTTCCATCGACTTTCCAAGTGGAGCCCGCGGGGAGCAATTTGGCATCTTGAAGGCTCATCTTGATATGCCCATAATTCCATACTCCAATGTCATTTTGACGAACGGTATTGTTATATCCCGTATTTTGTACATTGGGACAACCCGGGTTAACTATGATAAGTTAGAAACAAGACCATTCCGGAATACGAAGTCGAGACTTTTGACCTTCGATTTTGTTTTGAGACATAAGTTGTTCATGAATTTGTTGGCATGGAACATTTAGGAAATTTGGGACCAAAAGTGATATAATTGAAAGTTGGAAATCATGAAAATTAGTGTCACACCCTAATTTCCGATAGGGCATGATGGGCACCCGACCCTTACTTAAGGCCGAGCGAACCCGCAGACTCTCCTAACCATACTGGGCCCACAAAACATAACATAAGCACAGGGTGAAAATTTTCATAAAACAAACATACCTTTCGTTTTTTTTTTTTTCAAATAAAATAAAATACGCAATCGTATGAAAAGCTGTAATATGAGGCACAACGCGGTATTTCGCTTACATAGCCACTTACAAAACAAACCCGACATATCATACACTCGACAATCGTCCGCAAAGTCTCTACTAACATCTCGGATACCATACAAGCACTCGGACTCGGCAAAGCATCTCGGAGGAAGTGGAGCTCGCCAATCCAGCTGGAGCATCTTCTGCTAACATCACCTACTCATCCGTGGGTACCTGCGTGGCATGAAACGCAGCCCCCCGAAGAAAGGGGGTCAGTACGGAATATGTACTGAGTATGCAAAGCATGTCATACAGAAAATGAGATCATAACCGAAGTCAAAGTACTTACATCCGACACACAAATCATACATACTCTTACCGTACACATCATAACCTGTCATACGAAATAACATTAACCGATGTGGGATTTTTGCCTAGACTAATGTGGGATTTGCCTCGACATTGGGTTTGCCCGCATTCGGTGAACAAACTCATCATATCGTCATACATCATCACATATCATACGCGGTCCATAGGACCCGGCGGACAGAACGTGGTCGCCACCCTATCTGGCGCCACAACACAGCATAACACCAGAAGTTTCAAATCTCCGTACAACCCCGAACATAACACACCATCACAACATATCATAAGCCATATCACAGCATAACTCCATAAACGGAACCCGCCCTATGGCGAGGTCTCGGAACCGTTACACAAGATAACACGAGTATATCATAGTGCGCACGATCATATACCCCGGGATCCGGTGAAAGAGGTAACGCGAACGCGCGAGCAGATCGTAAGTAACCATACGCATATCGTACATCATCACGGACTCACTCAACCGAATGATCAAAACGAACCCTCTTTTGGAAAATCCAAAATCATAGTCAAATCAAGTTTTCTCCCGAATCTTGCTCGGGACATATCAAACCGAACTTCAGAAACCGTTGTTACGTATCAAAATCATGGGCATAAAATCCTTATTTCCAACTCGACAGATAAATAATAATCATGCTTGGGATCGGAAAAGTGATCGTATTAAATTCCTTTTTTTTAAAAAAAATAGGTCATTTAAAACCAACATAGAAAAGTCGCGGGATCACGGACGAGCGTCAACCCAATCCGGGCCCGCCTATAAAAATTTAAGTCCTTACTCGTCATGAAATCATTTGCGAAGAAATCAAAGCAATCCGAGCTCTCTTGAAAGTTACGGTCGTTCGTAGTTTCGAAATCCTTTAGGAACATATTTCTTTTGAAAACAAAACTCTTTTGAAAATATAACTATTTTGCAACCTTAGAAATTTAATCATACAAAAGACGTAAGGATCATAACTCGACCGCATTAAGGATACGAATATCAAGAAACATATAAGAATCGCTTACGCAAAGATTTCAAACTCAATCATATCCAAGACATACGGACCATACTAAGGATGCCAACATCAAAACAAATACGAATCACCATGAGACTCGAAATTTACGAATGGAGTTACCACGAGGCACAAATCATGTCATACCCTAATCCCGTCTAAGACATGCCAAAAGAAAAGAAGGGTAAGCTTCACATACCTCGATTGCTTCCTAAGCTAATCCAAACTCAAGTCTCGGCTTCTCAAAATCTACAATAAGGTCATTATGCATTAACCATTAGTCATAAGCATCGAGAGATCCAATTCCAAGTTTGCACTTTATTTACAGAATTTTGGGCAGCATTTCCCCTATAAGTGCACAACCCCGAGATTTCAACTCGGCCAAATTCATCAACAACAATACCAACAAACATTCTAACAACATCAACCATTTATTCAAAACGCACTTTATCATCAACAACCTTCTTTCGCACAATGCGACGACATTCCAATTACGTTCAAACCAACATATATAATCAATTCAATATCATTGCTCACGCGTTCAAATACCAACTCAAATAACAACCAAAATATTAAATAAAAATTAGTTCATCACTCCAACATAACCAACACCTACACGGCTTCACTTCAACATACCATATTTCATGAATTTTCACACACCACAACATATATAAACCATCCATAACATGTGAAAAGAGGATTAAAACTTACCTTCTTCAACATTTTCTTGTTCCCATTCTCCTCTAATTCCAAATGAAATTATATTCGTGACTATGCGCTGCCCGGACTTCGATTGGTACTTCATTACTTGAAATCTCACTCAAAATCCTCAATTGTTGTGATGTATATTTGCTCCCTTTGTTGCTGAATTTTCTGGAAATTTTTGGAAGTTTTGGATGAAAAAAAAATGAGATTTTAACCCTTAAAACGGACTGCTGAAGTCGGTTTTACTGTAGCTACAGTACTGTAGCGGTGCCGCGGGAATACTGTTTCTGCGTCGACAGTTCAGTTTGTAACGTCTATAATTCTCTACTCCGATGTCCTATCAATGAACGGTTGGTTGTATTACAAACTAGACTCGACGAACTTCATTTTAGGACTTTGAACCACCTTAAAACTCCACATATACTATGAGATATGCGCCTCCAAAGTTAACTAAAATCCGTCCCGCGTTTCTCAAATTTTCGTCGAACTTATTTTCTTCAATTTGCTCAATCCCGAAATATTCCGAAATTCTCCATACATGATATTTATCACTTATTACACTAATAATGGCCATGTTCCCGTGTTTCAAAATATTCTTTCCCGATTACGACTTACGAGATCGTAATTCACCCTTTTTCTTCGTTGTTACGTACTTTCCATGGCTTGTGCCTTTCAAAACATCTCATTACTACGATGAGGTACATGTCAAACTCATGCTCTGAAAACGCGGGGTATAACATCCTTCCCCCCTTTAGAACATTCGTCCTCGAATGTTCAACTAACCTTACGGGGTCTTACAAGCACCCGGGGGAGTTCCTTTTACAACTATCATACACAATTCATTCATATACATCGCAATTCCTTCCCTCTGTACTCTTGTCTTAATCTCACTATTACCATCGGCACGACCTTTCAAGTCGTATTACAAACCCATATCCCATTCTCCTTTTTTTTCCCTTTTTTTTTCTAGGAAAATTTTGGCAGAGCTTCCTCTGTAATTGTTACTATCTCAAAACCTGCACGCAGGAAATACCAACAATGCCTCACAGGGCCAACACACATATACACATATCATATCATATCGTATCATATCACGGTAGCACAAATGGCTCCCAACATCCTCAACGGTACACAAATAATAAACATACCTCGCATGCCCAACTCAAACGGCTCGTTATACTTTCTTGGTTACTTTCCCCTTTAGTCTTCGGCTTGTATTTCAATCGTACTTCAATATCTTTCACAACATCTATCTTTCATACCTTTTCTTACCTGTGCACTTTGTGACTTCCAACATCATCACTCACTTCCTTCTATCAGTGTCATTCTTCAGCTGCAATCACAAATCAAGGTAAGGAATCCCATCTCCTATGACTTGGCTCTATGGAACGATCTCAGATATGAAAGAAGAGTGTTACACCTCGCATTTTGAGCGTATTCGGAAAAATCGGGAATAAGTCGGAATGGTAGGAATTGAGGTTCAAAGTGGATTCTACTTAGTGGGCATGTGATGTTTTGGAGACTAGTGACGTGGAAATATTGGAAAAGACTAAGGGCAAAATTGGAATTTTGGAAAATGGTTTTATGAATTACCAAAACGTGGGCTAAGGATATTGGGCTTGGAAAATTGGCAAGACAAAATTTGAAAAAAATTTGAGGCCCAACCCATGAAGTGGCCGGCCATGGCAACAAGGAAAGGGACAAAATTTTAATTGGGGTCATGTGACATGGTCACATGATAAGCTAAGTATATAAGGGGCCATGACTTGTTAATTTTCTAGAAAATTCAAGACATGAGAAGAAGGAGAAAACAAGAAAAAAACTCAAGAATCAACAAGGGGCTGTTCGGCCAGCCCCTTCAAGAATTCACTCTCCAAATTTTGATTCCAAAAATTGTTTTCTTGCTATATTTCTACCAATTCAAGGTCCCTTAACAACTTGGTGTGATTGGTTTGGAAGAAAGAAGGCTTGTTTCTTCAAATGGACAACTTGTTCAAGTAAAGAAGATTGAAGAAAAAGGTAAGAATTCATTACCTCTAATTATGTTTTGAAGGTTTGTTTGTGTTGTAGTATGTGTAGATGAGTAGAATATATAATAATATGGAAGTTTGTATGGTGGAAATGCATGGGTGCATGTGGCCGAATGGTTGTAGTGTGATGATGTTGAATTTTGTGTTGTATTTTAGTTGTGGTTATTGTGGAGTTTGTATTAGAAATGAAAGTTGAATAAAATGGGATGGAATTGGAATTTGGCCTCTTGGCCGTGTGGTGTATGGCTATGGAATAGTAATGGATTTATTTTGTTTAATATGTTGATTGTGTTGTGGTGATTATTATGATGTAAATGAAGCAATTATGGGTTGAGTGGGTATGGAAACGGAATGTAGGAACTTATGTCGTACTTGTATGATTTTATGACATTATGGAAATTGAGATATTAGAGTGTGAATTATGATGATTGTTGATGAACTTGGAAGATGGAAATATGTTATGAATATGTATGTTAAAGATTAGAAGATTTGGATGATTTATGGCTTGAGTGGAAAGTTTGTACAATTTGTATATCTTATGTATATATTGTAGAAATGATATGAAATGCTTTCGAATGACTTGGTAACGAATTTGATTAGTAATGAATGTGAGTGTGATGGTGTTGGTTTGAAATTGTGAAGTCGGAATGGAAGTTATTGTACTATGCCGGAAAGTGGGCTAGTTGTGTTATATTATGTTTTGTTATGATTGTTGATGTTGTTGTTGGGGTTGTTGTCTGTTGTTTTAAGCCGAGTTGAATCTCGGGGGTGTCGTGTTTATAGGGGAAGTGCTGCCGAAATTTCGGTAGCCAAATAAAAGCTAAAGATTGAAATGTCAAGTCTCATGAATAGTAACTGGTCAATGTGACCATTTGCAGATTTTTGGCGAAATGGGATCGGAGTTTCGACGAGCGTAACAAGCGCAAAAGGTATGTAAAGTTTGCCTATTTCTTCTCTTGGCACGTCTTAGGGTATTAGGCTTGACTTGGGTCCTTGGGGATATTCCTACTTCCTGGAATCTGCGTTTGAATTTTCCCCTTTTTCCTTCAGTAAGATTGAACCCAACTAGATCATGAATAGCTAGAATGGTCTTAGACGTATAAAACCTGTCCAAATTCAATCCGACTACTCTAAAACATTTATTAATGATATTATGAAGTTCGATATGCATGTTTTATGTTCGCCACCTCGTTTGACCGAGGTGAGCCCACTATTTCCGACTTTATTCTTTTGTAAATACGATTCGTTTTCGAGCGGCTTTCAAGAAATGTTTTGATTACTAAACAAAAATCGTTTTAAGCATTCTATCAAGCCCTATGAAATGTTTTGATATGTACTTCGACTCTGAAAGTTCTGTTGAGATAATCCGCCGTGATGTCCGAAAGGTACGTATTATGATTCAGTCCGATTTCATTGATTTGATTCATTATTCGATATTCGTTATTCGATATGCTTCATTGAGTCTATATGGATATTTTATTGCATTAGTTTCTCACTACTCCACTCGTGGATGCCTCAATGTTTCCCACACCGAGCCGGGCCGGGATATGTTCTCAAGCGTATGTCTCCTCGCATTGTTCGCCGCGCCCGGTGTGAGGGGGCGGTATATACGTGCATGGGTTACGGTGTATGTTGTGCCATGTACGTATCGATTATGATATGATACGATATGGCCACTTTGTATGTTATGATTTGTTATGGCGCGCGGAGATGATGGGGCGCGACGAAGGAGCGCCTCTGTTTTGTTCACCGAGTCCCATAGCGGGGCCGGTTTTGGCATAAGTTTTTCGTACGCATTACCTATGATTTCGATATGCATTTTTGGATTACTTATATCTCATCGTTTTCCACATACTTCGATTTTAATTTGATTTATTACGTTCTCTCGCTTTACATATTCGGTACATTTTCCGCATGCGACCCCTTTCTTCGGGGGGGGCGTTTCGTGTATCGCGCGGTACGGACGTTTGGTTGGATTGGTTTGCCCGCCTAGGTTGTCCGCTTCGGTGGTTGAAGTGCTCCTTTGTCCGAGCCCGTAATTTGGTATAAGATTTTCCTTCGCATACATGTACGTATTTAGTTAAGGTACGGCGGGGGCCCTGTCCCGTCATATGATTATGTTTTGTTCTGTAGAGGTCTGTAGACATGTGGTGTGGGTTCTGTATATGTTTCGTGAGATTTGTGTACGTTTAGAGTTTATGTATGCTTTGTGACGGCCTTATCGGCCTTCGTGCGTCATGCCCACTGGACTCTGTTGGATTATTATTTCTGCTTAATTGTAATATTTTGCTAACTTAGGTTAAGGTACGTATGAGTGCCCAACTAGGGCACGTGTCGCGGCCTACGGAGTTGGGTCGTGACAAAAGTGGTATCGTGAGCGGTTAGGTCCTCGGAATGTCTACGGACCGTATCCGGTCGAGAGAGTCATATTCTTTTATGGTGTGAGCGCGCCACATTTATAAACACGAAAGAGGCTACGGACATAAGGCATCCAATTAGGTTTGTTGAACTTTCGATTATTTTTAGATCGTGCGATAGAGCCAAAGTCATAGGAAATAAAAATTCCTTACGCGAGCTTTACATACGGCGGAAATGATAAGTGGTGACGGGTTCTCCTGGTCATGTTTGCCTACTTTTCATGGGCTTTAAAATTCCAATTTTGTTAGGGCGTGACGGGCATATTACTTACTAATTCAAGGAACCCACTAACGTAACACTCACATTTAACCTTATTGGGCCCACAAAACATAACATACACACGTAATGAAAATTTTTCGGAAAACAAACATTTCCATCTCGTTTTTTTTCAAACCAAATAAAACGCAATCGTATGAAAGCCGCAATATAAGGCATAATACATTTCGCTTATATAGCCGCTTGCCAAACACATCGGTAACATAATACATACAAACACACCGCTTACGTGGCCGCTATTTTTCGACATATCAACACACCGATTAACCGTTCCAAATAAAGTCTCTATCATAACTTCGAAGCCACCAATTACATAAGTACTCGACTCAGCACTCCGAGGAAACGGAGCTCGCCAATCCAACCGGGAGCATCATGCTAGCATCACCGACTCATCCGTGGGTACCGCGTGGCATGAAACGCAGCGACCCCGAAGAAAGGGGTCGATGGAATATGACCGAGCATGTAAAGCATAGCATACATCAAACGAGGTCATAACTAAAGTAGGAAGTACGAAAGTGAAGTCGTAATAACTTATTTGTCTAAGTACTTACATCCGACACACAAATCATACATACTCATACCGAACGCATCATAATCAATCACATGGAATGACATTAACCGATGTGGGATTTACCTCATCATCGGTGATCAAACTCATCATCGGAGAACAAACTCATCATACATCATCACATATCAAATGCGGTCCATAGGACCGTGGACGAACGTGGTCGCCACCCTATCCGGCGCCACAACACGAAGATAACTCCGAAGATTTCAAATCTCCGTATCCCCGAACACAACACATCATCACAACACATCATAAGCCATATCACGGCATAACTCCATAAACGGAACCCGGCCCTACGGCGAGGTCTCGGAACCGTAACACAAAGATAACTTCGAGAATATATCATAGTGCGCACGATCATATACGGCCGGGATCCGGTGAAAGAGGTAACACAAAACGCATGAACAGATCGTAAGTAACCACACGCATATCAGACATCATCACCGACTCAACCGAATAATCAAAACGAACCCTCTTTTTTTGAAAGTCCAAAACCATAGTCAAAACTAGTTTTCTCCCGAATCTCGCTCGGGGCATGTCAAACCGAACTTTAGAAACCACAATTATGTATCAAAATCATGGGCATAAAATCCTTATTTCCAACTCGACAAATACATAAATAAATAGTCATAGTGAAGAAAATGTTAAATTTTCCGAAAAATCCATAAAAGTAGCATAGAAAGGCCGCGGGCCCCACGGACGGGTGCCGACCCCCGTCCGAGCCGACTACGAGGGTAGGGAGAGTGATGTCTTATGAACTTACATATTATGTTTTGGGGCGTTTCGAGGTCGTATGCAAAAGTTACGGACGTTCGTAGTTTCGAAGTCATTTAAGAACAAGTCTCCTTTGAAAACAAGATTCTTTTGAAAATAGAACTCTTTTGAAACCTTGAAAGTTTGATCCTATAAAAGACATAAGGGTCATAACTCAACTACGTCAAAGATACGAACATCAAGGAACTTATACAAATCGCTTACACAATATTTCAAACTCAACCATATCAAAGACATACAACCCACAGCCTGACCATACTAAGGATGCCAACAGCACAAGCAAATACGATTCACAAGCATACTTGACATTTACGAATGGAATTACCCCGAGGCACAAATTATGTCATACCTTAATTTCGTCTAAGACATGCCAAAAAGAAAAGAAGGGTAAGCTTCACATACCTGGCTTGCTTCCTAAGCTAATCCAAACGTAAGTTCGTCTTCTCAAAATCTACAACAACATCAATAGGCATCGAACATTAGTCCGCGCTAAAGGATCCAATCCCAAACCATTGCTTTTTCTACCAAAAATTGGGCAGCATTTCCCCTATATATTCACCAACCCCGAGAATTCAACTCGGCCAAATCGTCAACAACAATACCAACACCATTTCAAAGAACATCAAGAAGTAATTTCAAACGCATTCTAACACTAACAAGTCATTTCCACATACTTCGACAACATTCCAATTATATTCAACTTAACTACATATTTTCAAACTACTACCAACGATCGCATATTCGAATAACAATTCAAACCTTTCAAACACAAATCAATAACATTTCCCACAATTCACAAAATTGTTCAAAACAATCCAACCAAAACATAAGGCAACCCGAAACCCTCCAAGTCCAAGGAAATATCAACAACGCATTTCTTTTCTTCCAAACTCATAAACCATACTAACAATTTCACACATTGACGACATTATCTTCCACCAATTCATGAAACCACATTAAAATTTCTTAAGGTTCTAAATCAGCCCACCAACAATTACAACACCAACTTGGCACATTAAGCTCTTATTTACCTCATTGGATTCATGACGACAACAACCAAAACACACTAAATAAAACTTGTTCTTCACTCTCTTTCCACACTACACATGCACGGCCACCACACAACAATTACATATTCAACTTGAATCATTCAATACATTCATTCTCATCACATAATCCATGACAACAACGACCAAAATACCAAGTAAAATCAATTCGCTATAGACTACCAAAAACAGTCCCTATTCGGCCAACACCAACATACATCAATTCCATGATTTTTCATCCATTTTTTCCACACTACAACACATTCAAACATGCTAAATACAATTCATTCTTCATTCCTACACACTACTACATACATACGGCCAACACTCCTACATGCATAATCTCATGAATTCCTTTCATTTCCATGCACCATAACACGTTCAACACATCCATAAAACATGTAAAGAAGGATTAAATCTTACCTTTTCTTTAGCTCCTCCCTTTCGCGCGCATGAATTTTTTTGAAATTTTTGGAAGTTTTGGATGAAAAAAAATGAGATTTTAACACCTTAAAACGGACTTCGAAGTCGGTTTCTTGTATCTGATCTTAGTAGCGATCTAGGCACGTGTCGCGGCCTACGGTATCGTAGCGGTGCCGTGGGAAATTTTGTTTCTGCGTCGACAGTTCAGTTTGTAACGTCTATAATTCTCTACTCCGATGTCCTATCAATGAACGGTTGGTTGCATTACAAACTAGACTCGACGAACTTCATTTTAGGCTTTTAAAACACCTTAAAACTCCACATATACTATGAGATATGCGCCTCCATAGTTGACTTAAAAATTCGCCCAGCATTTCCCAAATTTTCGTCGAACTTATTTTCTTCAATTTACTCGATCTCGAAATATTCCAACGCACAAAATGCGGGATATAACAAGGTCACACAGGTAAGTCCGGATATATTTATTCCGTTACCCGAAATAGAAGATCCTAAATGGCTAGCGTGGGATACGAAGTCGTATATTCGTACGGTACATGGGTAATTACAGGCGTACAGGGTTCGAGTAACAAGAATTTGCAAAGGTGACTACCGAAGGTCAAGAAGGGTAAAATAGTAATTGTACAAGAAAGGACGTGTTGCGAATATGCCTCGGGATCCGTAAGGCCTCGTATTATGTAATAAAGGTCGTGTGTGGAAATGGACGTGATTATAGCAACATTAAGGGACCAGAATCCATCGAAGTTGCGAAGTTAAGCGTGCTCAGGGGAGGAGCAATTTTAGGATGGGTGACCCCCCTGGGAAGTAATTGAAAAATTTTGCAAACTTGGAATTTAAGGGGATAAATGGAAATTTGGGGTAACCTAAAGGAAACGGAAGTCTGTGAAGTCAGATAGCACCCTTACGAGTCGCGCACGGAAAGCGTATTAATGAGGAAAAAGGAAGAAAGCTTAATATCGCTTGGGGGGGGGGGGGGGAAATCAAGGAAAATTTAAGTAGCGATTGGAAATGTTTATAAGTAGAATGATAATGAGTGCGTGTATATATGTGTGTGTATGACTTTTCCCTGGTGATTATGTTGGTCGAAAGGCGAGTCCTAACGACAAAAGGTTGCCACTAACGGAAGGCATTACGAAACGGAACATAAGGGGTGAAGAAGCAAGAAAGTGCAGATAGCCTCTGGATTTGTATAGCCTTGAACAACGCCGGAATTATTTTGGGGATAGTCGATAATAATCATATAGGTGTGTGAATGCGTACGATATTCGCATGCAATTGTATCGGTAGGTAAGTAATTCCCAGCCATAGGTGCTACGGTGTGGGAAGCCGGCAATCGGACAAAGACATCGAAGTTCAAGTAACAAGGAAAGATATGTACGGGTGTTGTAAGATGAGTTGCTACTCTTTTCACTATGGATTAAGGTTCGGGAATTAAAGTATTGGAAGGAATTAAGGATAAGAAATATGATCAAGTAAAACCTTTTGGAGGAGCCGATGTTGGAGTAGGAAACCATTATGTAAGAATGAGAGGAAGCAAGTTTGTAATCAAGTGAGAAGTACAACGTGGCAAGGAAATTTCCGTAGGCCTCTAAAACAAGAGTAAAAATAGCGACCACCGATCGCGATTCCGTACGCCACATCTCGCGCCTCGACTTTGATGAAACTCCGTCTACTATACCCCGGTACCTCTGAATTTAATTATCTTTCTATCCGATGCACCTCTGTATGTCCGACTCTGACTACAAATCCATCTGATACATCTCTGCACGATTGACTCCGATCATGAATCTGTCCGACATACGTCCGTCCATCCGACCCCCGACCGTAACCGTTCGGCACAAGTGCTTGCTGTGTTCGACTCCGACCACGGATTTGTCCAACATGGTCCGACGTCGATCCCCGATTATGGGAATTGTTCGATATGCCTCCTCGTTCATCCGCTTCGACTTTGAGTCTCGCGAAGGTAACGTCGGATTATGATTCCTTCCATTCTCGGCATGACTCCGTTTAATGTTCGTTGATTTTTCTCGATTTTGACAAAGGTTCCGTTTTAGTATGTCAGATTCAAGACCTCGAATGTACTCTAGGAAGGGGATGTCGAGGAATACGGTGCGGAGCTGGAAGGACGAAGGCCCTTTTTGTTGTTTCCCCATCCAAGT